>NW_024962334.1:13048504-13104966 GCF_019238085.1 Lagopus leucura
AAAAAAAAAAAAAAAAAAAAAAAAAAAAAAAAAAAAAAGCCAATAAATAAAACTCCCACGTTGGGCTGTAGCACATTCATTCTTAAGGATAACACAAAATCATGTTAATGCACAGTTTTCTCAAATGACTTATCTACTAATTCATTTACTGGCCAGCCTGCATGGGGCCTTGGGCAGCCTGATCTATTGGGTGGCATCCCTGCCCATAGCAGGGAGCTCAAACTAGATGATCTTTAAGGTCACTTCCAATCCAAGCCATTCTATGACTGGAATCACCTACTAACAGAGCCACAGCTTCTTCCCAAACCAGGGCTGTCAAAAAGCCTCCTTCCATAAAAATTGTGACATGATTCACAGCTTCTACATTCTGAACCTTAGAGGACTCCCTGACACTCACTCTCTACTGCCTGGCAAAGGCACAAGAACATTTGTGTGTTTTGTAACCATAAATGGAGCATCACTCATGGTAACTATTTATTCAACTGTGATTTTTCCTCTTTTTTTCTCACACACGAGCCAAGAAGCAGTTAATGATGACAACCGCACCAGGGTATCTGAGTTAACACCTTACTGATACAAACAGAGCATCTCACACCTCTCGCAGCTATTGTTCCACTCTCTCCACAATCTCACGTAGACATCTCTGCTTTCAGTACAGGTTCTGAGGTTTTCAGCAGAGTTGTAACAGCTAGGGACTGACGGCAGGGCTAGTGGGGAGATAAGCTAGAAGAAAACAAGGTCGCAGATTGAGCGAGGTGTCAGTAAGCAATGCTGCTGCTTAGCAGATCAATCTCAGTACTGGTGTAGGAGTATATATCTAAAGTACCTGCTCAGGACTACCACTACAGATTAAAAAAACTACAGTACAGGGTGGGAGGCACATGTCATGTAACAGCAGGAACAAACGTGGATGCAAAACATTGCTGCTATATGTCAGAATCTGGAATCATTTGTCATACAAAGAATGAATGATAGCTTAATTTCAGCTATTGTAATTACTAGAAACTTCTTTTAAAGGATAACTGACAGCAAAACTGTGCTGCTGACAACTACCACCAGCTGTTGCACAGCAGAAGTTTTATGCTATTTTCTTAACTCTACCACTCCAACACTTAGATGTGCCATCCACAAAACCAGAGCTTGAGCACCACAGCAGTGCCTTATCAGCAGGGTCTGGAAAGCCAGACTCAAGCCATTGCCATCAGGAGCAAGAAACGGCCAGCGCCCTTTGGTTTCTGAGGCCAGTGCCTCATCAAGCAAGGCACAGGCAAGACAGGCAATGTGAATGCCCTGGCAGCTTTCACCTTGCTAAAAGCCTGACCTTGTAACACAGGTGTGCCTGCAAAAGGGACAAGCCTCAGGAACATAGTGCTCATATGCACCTCGTGCTACTACTAGGCCACAGGTTAGAACTCAGCAATGGGACACAGCCACGAGCCACCGGGACACTTGTGCACACGAGGCCCAGGACAGCTCGCTGCTTCACTCCCAGTCAGGCGGGCAGGCATAGCGAAGCTCCCAGGGCACGCAGATCTCGCTGTCCCGGGGCTCAGGCCGAGTTCTGCCGCTGATGGGAGCCTGAGGCCCGCGCCGCGCTCACAGCGCTGAGGCAGAGGCCGGAGGCGGGCAACGGAGCCCCCACACCGCGAGCACCCGGGGGCAGCCCGAGCCCGCCGAGCCTCCCGCGGCCATCCTCCTCCACACCCAGCGGGGAGAAGAAGCGGGGACTTCCCACAGGAAACCGTGGCGAGGCGCCGACGAGAAGAGGAGGCGCGGGGGTGAGCGCTCCGCGGCGGGCGACCGCCCCTACCTGCTGCGCTGGGGGGAGGCTCCATCTGCGGCTCCACGCTACGCCCGCAGCTGCGCACCCTACGTGGCCAGCCCCGAGCCGCTGCCGCGCAGGCGCGGCCCAACCCTCTGCACAGCCTCGATGCGGGCAGAGGGCGGCGGCGGCGCGCGCTTAGGGGAAGGCGGGAAGGGATGAGGGAGCGTGCGGGAACTTGCCGGAACTTGCCTTGGAGCGCGGGTTTGGGTTTGCCTGTCCGCTGGGACGAGGGGCTGTGAGCGGTGCTGAGGTGGTTTAGACGCTCGTCCCTGGAAGTCTCCTGGAGCAGAGGATATCAGCTTCTCCAGGAGCTCTAGGCAGTGAGAAGATGAGAATTACGGGAGTGGCTACGTTCGTTGGTTAGTTGTTTTGCACCCTCTAAGAAAGAGCTTCCTGTATAAGTGCGGTTGCTTAAGACAAATCACACATTAGGAGGTCTGCAGAAAGAATGTGCAGTGCTTTTTGCATGACCATCACTATGAGTTCATTGCACTTCAGTCCGATCTGCGTTTCCTCGTGGTTTGCCTCTTTATTGAGACGTATCTGAAGCATGCTTTAAGGGCAGAGGAATAATTCTGGTCTTGTAAGCCTCTAGAATATTTAACTGACCGGCCTATCTGTTAATGATACGGTCAACCACTTTGAGAGGCAAAACACAGAATGAAAATCTTTAAGAAGGTACTTAGGGCACTCTGAAAGTAATACATAGTTCAGACATGATGAGAGCTGAAAGTCAAGACTTTTTTAAGAGATAGAATTCAGTCTCCAAAGAGTCTCTTTTCCCACTAGCCTCTTCAGCTATTTTGGCAGATGAGTGGTATGAAAAATCAGTCTGTTTAAACACCAGCCTCTTATATGAGGTGGCAAAAATTCTTCCTCAGTGTAGCATTTCCTCTGTAATCCTGTACTGTTACTTCCTGCTCAGTGCAAATGAGCTGAGCGTTAAACATTACATTCTCAGGTAAGTGAGAAGTCCAGGACTCTGTCTCAAACACCGCATAAACCTTGTGTGCCTCTGGTAGATACCAACAGAAGCAATTTAGAAAAACTCAATGGGATCACAAAATCAGGTTATTTATTTGTAAAAGTAATTATCATTCAGATAGAGATCTGACTTTCAAATTCAGCTTTTTGTTTGCTTACTTGTTGTTTTTTTTTTTCCAGATATGTATGATTTCCCCATATGATAATTCAGTGCTTTTATTTGAAAATGGATTATTTTAACTTGAGGCCACACTAAAAGCTAAGTTCTTCATGCCAAAGCATTCACGGAAATTAGTAGAGCGTGATGTAGGCAAAATCTTCCACACGATTGCCTTTGGCCTTACTGATTTAGAGTACTTCTGTTACAGAGCCTTAAGTGTCTTTGTGATATTTTGTTTTTATACCACAAGTTTATTCTCATTTCTTATTGTAGAAGATGGATATTATAATTGTTTTTGGTAATATTAACCTATACCACTTTCAGTTGATTTTTATAACACCGATTTGATACTTTTTGAATAGGGCTGTGAAAATACAGCATATTTTTTTTTATTATTATTTTATTTTAAAGGCTTTTGGCGTATGCTTCTTCTGCAATGAATGCAAGTGTTGGGAAGGAAAAAAAAAAAAAGCCAATCTGCAAAGAGTTACTCTGCAACAAGAAAATACAAAACAAAAACCCCACATGATACAAAAAGGAGCTTACAACACGAGATCCGAACACTTAAAACAGTAAGTTGAAATCAATACAAATTAAATAATTGAAGTAAGTCTTCTTTGCCAATCTTAGACTTCTGGTTGTTGGTATCTACAGATGCCCTGCAGAATGAGAACTACAAAGATTTATTTAAATTTAAGACCTTTGAACTTCAAAATTGTGTTAATTTGATTGTTTTAGACACAGGTTACTAGGCTAGAGACAACCTCTCTTTGGAATGGTATTTCTGTTTTTTGATGAAGACAATAGATGCAAATATCCATCAACTTTGTAACTTGGGCAGCCTGCCCTACCCTGCTGCAGAAGTGCTGTCAGGTCTGGAAAGCAACAAAAAATTGCTACAAATTCTGCAATTCTATTTTTCACATATGACAGAAGAAAATGTTGGATGCTAAGAAAAAGCAAGATCTTTCTGAATGGGAAACAAATAGAAATGGAAAAATAATTATAGAAAATCTTTCTTCTGGAAGTTTGAGGGGCAGAAATAATAGGTTTTGAGTGAGAGAATATACAAGTGTGAATCTAATAGACTTATTCTATTTGAAACTATTATAAGCTATTGGAAATGAGAAAGCATCAGAAAAAAATGTCATAAAATTTATTAGAAATCCTGACAAATAATTGAATAACACTGACATTGTGGGTAACAGAAGCAACATAGCTAAGACACTAAGACATAAACCATCTAAAAAGAGGCTTTAAATTAAAAGAAATAGACTTGGGAGTCTGTGGTGGTGGCTGGATATGGTTGGCATGTGACTGAGTTGAATATGAGCAGAACAATTTTTGCAAACAGAAAAGAGGAGATTACACTGTAAGAAATGTGATAAAAGCCACGTCAAGAATTTTAGTAGATGGATAAACAAGGTAAATGCTTTGTTAATATATATTTTGCACATTTTTATATGCAGAGTAGATGTAAGATCAGCACTGTATATATAGAGAAAAGATTTACCGCCATCCTTCAGGTGGAAGTGCTGGTTACATGAGTTTCATTCTGTAGGAGCACCCAAGAGTAAAATGAGACAGTTCCATTACTACAACAACAAAAAAGATGGGAAGTGGATATCACTGGATATCACATAAATAAGAAACCCTCTTGCACCTTATCGCTAGGGAGAGTTTTGAAATGACATTCAGAGAATGTAATTTGTGTTTAGTCAGGTCTTTTAAAGTATGAATCTTGCATTTGTTCTGCAGTCCTGTGAAGTTACGATGACATGCATCGGACCTTTTCTTTGCAGTACACTGATGGATGTTAGTACTGTAAGCTTAACTTCATTACCATGCTGGTATCTGCTCCTTTTTATTCTGTGCTGCATGCATCATTTCTTCAATACTGTCTCCCACACTTTATGTCTACAAGGAAAACTGCCATGTAATCTTTCATGCAGTTAATTCCCTGAGAGTAAAATATTGGGTACTCTGGTGAAGAGTCTAGTGATTGTGGTCACAGTTTTCTGCACTGATTACTACAGTGGGGAAAGTCCTGTAATTCCCATTGTAGTCCTGAAGGATGCAAGAGGTGATGGGATGCTTGATTTTCAGCAGTCCTCAAGAAATTAAAAATAGTCATAAGTAGTGCTGGATTGCAGTCAGTTCTGTGTTCCTGAGATTCATCTTGTCATTTGATTAGTTAATCGCCCATTTTCAAAGGTGTGAATGTATTTTCACACATCAACCAAGACTGTGTTAACAATGAAACTATAAATAACAATAGAGATGAAATATCTATTGCACGAGTCTCTGCACCACGTTCTTACCAGATAAAGAGCCTCTATCTGTCTGCACACAGGTGTGATTTTTTTTTAAACTCCGAACAGTAGCCTTGTCATATTAGTTCAAATGAATATTTTCAAATGGCACCTCTTCAACGTGTTTGCTGTTAACATTTTTGATCTTGTTCCATGAAATGTAACTTCCAGTAAGAGGCTGTGATTCTTTGCTACGCTTACTCGTGTGAAATAAATATTCACTGATAGGTGAGAGATGTGAGGGAGTTTTAAATGAAAGTTAACGTCTAGAATAAAAGGAAACATTTTCTTCTCTGCTTAAGGGAGGTAGACTTTTACAAAAGCCACTATAAGGTTGTTCAAGGTCTTGTTGGCAATTGCATTCTGAGATTTTTCATTCACTGGAGAAATCTACTCCAGGAGAGAAGAAGAGATGAAGGATAAGTTTGTAGTCTCTTTTGTAGTGAGTATTCCAATGTTGTAAAGCTGTTCACCCACAGAAAATCCTATTTATGTGCTTGCTTTCTAGGAGTTTGAAGTCAGAGATCTTCTTAGCAGAATATGCTATTGAAGGAGGAGGAAGCAGTAGGAGTTTTGAGTTACTTTTATCCTATCCAATTAATCTGTAATTTTGCTTGTTCTAGAAGCTTGCAGACCTCCAAGCCTACAGGCCCGTGAAGTTACACATGAGACTCTTGAACGATATCTTCACAATGCAAGCATTAGCACTGTGTTACTTTGGCTTCTCTCTTGACATGTCAACTGCAGTTTTCAGAGCATCAGGTGGCAAGCTCCCCAGTGGCACTATGTCCAGGCCTCTGTGCCTTGTCTCTTATCACTTCTTCAAAAATGAAACCTATTCCTTTGTGAGGCAGGCCTTTCTACTCATGTTTTAGGGAAGTTGGAAGCATCTTGTCAGGGTGACTACTTCCCATCATTCCTGTTGTCCTAGCAAGAAGTCACTGAAGTAGCATCTAGGGAACTGGCCATCTGCTCAACTAGAAAGAATGCATCAAATAATAATTACGTTTTCCAGTTACTACTAGATACAGTTGCCAGAGAGGAAAAACACTTTGATTCCCTTCCTTAGGCAAAGTCTGCATAGAGCAGCACACTTTTTCACTGGCTTTTGTTTCCTTAAAATTTCCTCTTTTTACCTCAACAAATTCAGGTATAACCCAAAGCTAAAAAACATATACCAGATACAAAGGACTGGATCAACATCTAGATTTTCAAATAACAGTTCTATGAGAAGGAATTGAAGTTCCACTACTAAAATGATAGTCTTTATAATCTGTCATCATTTGATCTATCCTATTTACAAGAACAATGACTTTCCAGAGTGTGGACAGAGTGATATTTTTGTCTGAATACATTCAGGTCAATTATAGGGCAACTCTCAATTGCACTGGAGGTTTAATTTAGACATATTTGTTACTTCGTTTTCCTTCCTTCCTGCTAAGTTCTCTTTCTGTTCATTACTTTCTTTAAAAAGCTACTTAGCAGTTCCTTTGCTTTATACTTCCACTTTTTTTTCCTTTTAATGTCACAGAGAGAAGAGCTACTTCCTGATGTTAAATGTTTGAAAGGCTGAATTCAGCATGGTTTCTGGGCAGTAGTAGACACTGCCTGGCATAGTTCCTTGTATTTGAGCTTGCAGTTGAGCCATCTAACTTTCTTTTTATTCGTACTAGCCTGAATGTTTGCTAATCCCTCCCCAAAATGATTTTGGTTTGTTTGTGCCACAGAGGAGAATATCTTTACATGGGTGAGCTCTGAAGTTCAAAGCTGCTTTCCAATCTATTCCTCAGCATCCATGTGTTATAACTCCATCATTGGTGTCGGGATTTGTTAGTGGCAGAGTGAAGAAACAAGACCATCAATAGCTGAAAGATACTGTGATTGAATTTTCTTAATGTTTATAATAATTAAATATATTCAGTACACTTTCTTGTTACAAATTCCAGCTTAACATTTAAAGACAGATAAACAGGATGTGAGTAGAAGATGCATTTCCTTCCATGACTGATATAATCAAAGCATGTTGTTTTTACAGAAGATCTTTTGCTCCCTTTAGTTTTCAGGTGTTTAAGGATGATGCAACGATAATAACGCTGAACTCTTAGCATCTCCATATTCACCAGTCTGGAAAATTCAATCTGACTTAAACTGCTGTGCTAGAGAACCTCAACTGACCAGCACTGATTCTGCGATTTGTACTTACTGAGATAGGGACATTATCAAAAAATAGTATTGGCAGTCACAGAACTCTATAACCTGATGTTCAGTAAGGATAAAAATGTCTCGTGCCCTTCTTTGTGTTCATTCATTGCTTTGGAAATAAACTTTTTAGTTCACAGTATCTTATCTATGTCGGGCACTTAGGCACTTGCCTATTTACAAGTATAAGTGTACTGCTGAAGACAAGGTAATTATTCCATCACACGTTTTTGAGCAGTGAAATAATTTCTCATTGCAGTTGCAAATGAATGTGATGTCTGTCCCTTCCTAATGTTCTTTATGTTCCTGAGTATGGTTTTATATCTGCTGTACTTTTTTATCTTCTGACATTTATTTCAGTGTTAAGAGATCACAGTTCAGAGAGGGAAGGTCTGATTTCAAAACTCAGCTCTCAACTTATATTTCCCCATAATATGATTCTGGCATGTTTAGTAGATGTTTTGGACAACTCCAGTTCTGATGGTTTGTTGGTAAGGTGGCAGCAAGGGTTAACTACAGTTAATGTGGCAAACTACTGCAATTTTTAGAATCTTCTGATATTTTTCAAACTGATTAATGTTACATTGTAATATACAGAATCCAACTGAAAGCTGGGAAGACATATCCCAGTTAACTCCAGTTGTTTTTAGGAGGTTGTTAAGAGCCTGACAACTTCAACTTGAGTCAAATTGATTCAAGTTGATTTCAAATCCTTTGATTAACCAGATCTTAGACTTGACAAAAAAGCTTCAACCTTTGCTCACAACTGGGAGATGTATGAGGTTGTATAATGTAATGAAGCTGTGAACAAAAATGGATACTCACTGGAAAACCTTGGCAAAGTTTGTAAACAAATCTTATGAGATCTTGGAAGTGGTGGACAGTTCTGAAATTTCAGTAGCAATGAATGGCAATTTTAACTTTTGCCAAAGGGCAGCTGGCAGTTGAATGCAAATAGTATGATTTAGGATATCACAGTCAGTCTGTGATAAAAACTGTTTGCTCAGTTAATGAAAGTTTAAGGTATTACTTGTATTTCTTGACTTCATAGCAATCTCCAATTTGGAATTATAGATTTTTCATAAACACTTCTATTATTTGCCTATACTCTACATTAGTGTGATCATTTCACGTTACTAATGTATCAATTTGTCAAAATCAGGGTTTGGGCTCTGTTTCTTCAGGCATCTGCATATCTATTTGATAAATCTCACTGTGTAAATGATTGAGAAGACAACAGGTGGCAAAAAAAAGAAAAGCATTACAAATTCTGTATTCAGTATGAACAAGTCTTCTGCTTCTCTTTTAACATTATGTGTATGTAATACAGGTCAAAAGTAATTTATATGCCTTACGTATAGGTATATAATTCTTTTTTGTACATATCCCATAGAATTGGTGAAGGAGCATGGCACCAAAGATACAATTGTACAGAAATGTGTAAAAGAAAGTGTAATTAAGGTTCAGCTTTCTGTCTTGTTTTTACATAGCCAAGTCTAAGTGTTAATCAACTCAGAAGTACAGGGATTTTTGGTCAGGCTATTTCAAACTGATGTTTCTTGACAGTTTTTTTTACCCCACTTTTTATAACACCTTTTATTTAGTTTAAGTGACTAATCCAGATTTTAGAGAAAAGAATACCCAGCGCTCTAACCTCTCAGTAAGGTTCAGAAAACAGCTCTGAGACTTCCCAGAAGTTCTGCAACAAAATTAAAAAAGAATTCATATTGCTGGTAAGTCAAAGGCTCAAAACAAAAATAAAATTATTCCGTAAAAATTGTTAATTATATAAATTAACATAGAGAAGATGTAACCAAAGAAAACACCCATACTCCAAATCCTTCTGTGTTTTATTTTGAATGGGAATTTGGAACTACAACTAAATCCACTTTAGAGATAAATCTTTTTTTTCCCAAGCACTGTGTTCTATAACATAAACATTGAATCTCCCTCAGTATTGTAATTTATATTCAGTAAAATAAATAAACAAATAAATAAATAAAGATGATGGAAGAATGTGATGAATCAATCCCCATGCTGGAATAAGCTGTAGAAAGGGGAAGATGATGTTTGAATTTTGAAATGGAACAGCAGGTGATGATTTATGAACAAGATTTTAACCCTTGTGTTCTAAAAAAAAAAAAATAGCAGTTGTAATTTCATCATAATTCTTTTTCACTTGTCTGTGCTGAATGATGTTGGTAGAATGCATAGAAATAAAGGTTTCATTTGTTTTGATGTTTCTTTCTGTTTAGAAAAGGAGATTTTACACTGTGGAAATTTGCTTAGCTCAGTGTTTATTTCCTCAGCTAGAAAATCATAGCAAAATTGAGACAGTCAAGTTAGCTAGAGAAATTAGCACTTGTTTTTTAATCGTTACCTCTTTATGGATTCCTCATTCATCTTTCTTCCATTGCTATTTCATGCATAAAAATGTTTATTACTCTTTTCCTTTCTGTTGCGTCTGTGGCAGCTTGGCACTTTGTAGTGCATAAGGATCACTTTTTGCCAGTTTTAGTGGGAGAAGCAGCAGTATGTTGCAAAACTTAATCTAACATCTCTGGCAAATGTTATTATTGTTATGGTTCCAATTTCCACTGCGTTGGTTCAGTTATAACTGAGAGTAAATAAGTGATTTTGTCATTCAGCTCCTGCGTTCCCTGAATTGACTAGAAATTAAGAGTTGATCATGAAAAAAAGATGGGAAAATTTGGGATTTACTTTTTTACTATTATTTTAAGCTCATGCTGTGGTTTGCACAAGCAGAAATATATAGAATCATAAAATCACAGAATCCTTAGAGATGGAAGGGCTCTTCAAAGGTCATCTAGTCCACTCTCCTGCAGTGATCAGGGTTTCCCACAGCTAGATCAGGAGCTCAGAGCCCTGTCCATCTTGACCTTGAATGTCTCCAGGGATGGAGCATAGACCTCCTCTCTGGGGAATCAGTTCCAGTGCTTCATCACCTGCACTGTAAAAGACTTTTTCCTTACGTCCAACCTAAATATCCCCTCTCTTAGTTTGAAACTACTTCCCTTTGTCCTATCACCACAGACTTCGCTGAAGAGTCTGTGCTCTTCTTTCTTGTAGTTCCATTTGGATACTGAAAGGCCTCTCTCAGGTCACCTCAGAGCCTTTTCTTCTGCAGGCTGAACAGCTCCAGTGCTCTCAGCCTGTCCTCATAAGAGAGGTGTTCCATCCCTTGGATCACTTTTATGGCCCTCTTCTGGAGATGCTCCAGCAGGTCTGTGTCTCCTGTACTGAGGACTCCACATTTGGTTGCTACATATTTAAACATCTAGAATATCATGATGCTCTAGCATGTTTCATACTAATTTCAGATGCAGACTTCTTTGAAAGACAGAGCTATTAGCTCTATCCTGCGTAAGTGCAAGCAAAGACATTGTAGGAGGATGTAACCAGTTTTCTTGGCAGTTGAAGCCCCATGCATGT
The DNA here is from genome assembly GCF_019238085.1 of Lagopus leucura. Lineage (NCBI taxonomy): Eukaryota > Metazoa > Chordata > Aves > Galliformes > Phasianidae > Lagopus > Lagopus leucura. Next base: position 13,059,438 of record NW_024962334.1, read on the forward strand.
TCTTACCTTGTCTGCAACAGAAACAGAAATAAAAATAATTGTTCCAAAGATAATACTACTGCACTTAGATTTTTATAATTAAGATTGTTTTGAATAATTTAGTGTTAAAATTAAAATGACTTTTCAGGTGTTAATGAAGATGTCTTTCTACTGAATACAATTTGCACTGAATTCTGTCTTACATAGCTGAAGATCCGTCTGAGCTAAAGCCCAGTTAGAACATAAGAACAGAACAAACAATTATTTTTCTATCAGTGAACATGTACTGTTCAGTTTATTAATTTTCTATTCAGCAGCCCATGTTCTTTGAGCCTAAAGAATTCAAAATGCCCACTTATGCTTAATGTTTTCTCATCATTTCTTTCTATTGATGTAGCGAAAAAAAAAAACCCACAGCATACTGCCGCCTGCAGAATCTGAGTACCAACTAGGTTAGGCCCCTGCAGGCTTCTAGCTGAGGAGCTCTGGTTTCTTGACAGAGGCCTCTAGAGTGAAGGCCATGGAAGATACCTCAGGGAGACCTCCTGCTGGTGGTGAACCAGTGCTACGAAGCTGAGAAGCAGCTGCAGCGAGTGCTGCTCGCCAGCCTACCTGCTGGAGGTACGGGGCTGTGGTAGCACAGAGCCAGGGTGGAGGAAAGTGGCAGAATCTCTGCAGTGCAGTCCTTGCCAGGTTAGGGAATGTGTAACAGAGCAGCTGTTGGATATGCAGTGACAGTTACCACAACCACCATGGCTTTGCTGGCTGACAGCACGTCTCCCAAAGGGGGGTAAAGCATGGGCTACTCTAATCAGATGTTCAGTCGGAGAAAAATGAACTTTCTGTCATTCAAGTCCTTGTGGGTACTGCAAAGAGAACAAAAGAGTACAGCCATTAAAAAAAGTCACTGGCTACTGACCTGCCTGTCAATATGCATTAAAGAAATTTGATGCTGCTGCTGAGAAAGTATCAAATTTGCTTTGAGGAGCAATGCTAATGCCAATACGAAGTCAGAAGGTGTTGATTTGTAACAATCGTGTTGGAAATGAAGAGAAGATTTTGTTATTTATTGCAAAAGATACCTGTGTTAACGAGAGAGAGAATCTGATGCTGAAATAGGGAGAGAACAGAGAAGGGAAAAATTGGTGATTGTTGGTTTCAGGCTTATTCTCAATGTAACATATTCCTTACAGTGCACAAGAGCAATTAGGCTCTGAAAATTGCATTAAACCCTGAGAAAGGATGAACTTACTGTCTCAATAGTTGTTGCAAAGAGGTGCATTCAGTCTGACTCAGAAAGAAGCTGGAGTCCACTGTGAAGAGAGAGTGGCAAACACTAGCATATCTTAGGCTTTGATTTACTGCATCTCATTGGAATTAGAAGCTGCATACCGTAAACAAACTTTGTTTTTCTAGGAAGCATCTTCAAGGCCCCCCTTAGAAGACATGCATACACCAGTTACATTTCTGCAGACTTAAATTCATATCCTGTTTCAGCAAAAAGTCTTTGTGGTCTCAGTTCAGCTTTTACTGTGTTTGATGTACATCAGAAATACCCTTTTTCTTCCCAGCTTCTCACACATGATCAGTCAGAGGACAACAGTAATTCTGTAAGTGCTGTGCTATTCTGGTGTTTTTGCCATAAACTTCTTTAGCACCTTTTCCTTTTATTTCTCTCTGTTCCATCACTTAATTCAGGCCACTTCTGAATTTCAGCAGTAAAAAACTTGTAGCGTTTGTAAACATGAACAATATTTGCTTAAAGCAAGAGTCTTTTACTTCTTTCAGTTCCTTAGTTATGTATGAAACTTCTACGTCTTTCTTGGTTTTTGACCGTTAGTTGGAAAGCCATTATAGACATTGGGGCCTTTGGGAGAGATTCTTCCTGTTTCTCACGTGAAAGCAGGTCACTGCTCTTACTGATTTCTGAACTGTTGTATGTATCAGTGCCAAGTTTTAGGTCTTTTCCTGGGTTGGTGTTGGTGTTGAAGAACCCAGTATTTGGGTTGTGCAGGGGCAGAGGTTGGTGATTTTGCCATTAGAAGAGATCCAGAAGCACTCTCCTGTTTTTAAGTAACCAGACTTAGCATTGTTCAAATACGTCTAGAAAGTAGAAAGTTCACTCATATAGTGGTTTTTTTCTTCTTTATGATATTTCCAACAGAAACTCAATAAAGAACTTTTTTTTCTTTTGCTATTTTATTATAGTTGGGATAATTCCTGGAATGTTGGTAGTAGTGTTACACATCTTAGAGAAAAAAAAAATGAAGTTAAGAGAGAGAAGATTATTTTCTTGCAAAAATGCTGATGACTGATGAGAAAAATGCCCCCAGGAAGTATGTAAAACTGTTAAGGTCTGTAAGAATGAAATGATATTTTCTTTAATATTTGTGTAAATAAATCAGAACTGTAGAAAACTTTGAAGATTTAGTGAAAAGCTTTTCTAAAACTGTATGAATTTCTGTCCAAATCTTATTGTAAGAGTTAAAGTTCTCAACCATATCCACAAGGAAATACGTTATATTGGTGCTATTTTTATATTACTGGAGAAACAAAATGATAAAGTTCATAAAACATTTTAGCTATTGAAAACTTAATAAAGGGTTTTAAGGTACCATGGATGGATTTAAAATGCAGCACTTCAGCCAGTTGGGTCAGTTACTCTTTCAAATTTTACTGCTAAAGATTGACGATGTAATTGGTTACATGGTTACATTTGTAGTGTGAATGGAACCTCAAATTCATTTCAGTTGAGTTAACTCCCTTGCCTAACAACACAAGCTGGCACTATGGATGCTTTTCTGCTATTACATTTGGTGGTTAAAAAAGTGCAGTTATCACATGACTTTCAAACTCAGTTCTTTCTGATCTGGGTCTGTGCCCTGCGGGGGCAAGTCAAAGCACCTTTGAGTTTCCCATTGGTTTTTTGGGAAAATACTCTTCTTGTTGGCATGCTGTATTGAGGCATTTAAATGAAGCTACTTAAAGGTGCCAGAAATGATGTTCAGGTTTGTGTTGATGTTTGGTTTATTAAAAGTTACGGAGAATCACAGCCTATGGGAAGAGAGACAATATAAACTCAACTGTCTCACAGGTCTAGTAATAAATCTGAACTGAACTTCACTACAGGAACTGGGGTATGAAAGAAGTGCTGCAGTCCTATGGAAAAAAATAGAAAGAAAACCAACAAATGCCCACTAATAGCCACCACATTGTGCAGCACTGAATGCCATTCTGGCTGGGAAAACTATCTCATCTCCACTGAACAGCATGGGATATTTTGCAAATCCAGAAGTGCAGATCAGCAAGTGTCTCTTTGACAAGAGGATCTCAGAAGAATGAGATCCTTTAAAACTACTCAAACCTTGCTAGGAAACTTAAGAATACAACCCGCAGAATAAAGTAGGTATGTTTATTAATGGCATTCTTTTTTTCAAGTCTTCATCTTAATTAGTGGAGAATTCAGCAGCAAAACAAAAAAGTACTGTGAACAATCCCAAATGGGACAGGTATATTGTATTTCATCAAAACATAAATTAATACATTGTAAAAAGAAAAAGTATACTAAACCCAGTGCTTGTATGTATAAAATTGAAAAGGGAATCCTTTTAAACAATCTATGGAACTGACCATTCATCTGACCAGGTTTTTGTTTGAAGTCATCATGTAAGATGTAATGTTGGATGTCAAGTTCAAAGTTCAGACACAAAAGAAATTTGTTCAATAATTGCATTCATGTTTGGTGAAAGAAATGGATGAAAATAAAATTGCCAATCATATATTATGTAAGCCATCGCTATATAGATTTATTTATTATTTTATCAAAGTAAAGCCCCTTTCTTGACTGCTTGAGAAAAAGGTCTGAAAACACCTTGTCCAGAGAGTCCAACGGCAAGGCAAACTGCCCATCTTTAGCAGCTGTCTAGGTTCTTTCATTTATTCTTATTAAGGACAGTCTTTACTGCATGTAAGATGTAGATCTAAAATCTAGAATATGCCAAGGCAAGTGTATTCACGAAGCTGCAAAAGCTACTCTTAAATGGTATGTTGCTTGAATATAACATGTTGTCACTGCTCTTAAGACCCCACAGCATTTCTGTGCTTTGCCAGAAATGACTAGGCAATCACACCATTTGTCCCGACAGTATGTTCCTGCCCCTCTCCTCCTTTAGCTTCAAAAATGTTTTAAACCTGATATGTAGCAAGAAGAACTGGAGTTGCTCAGAACTACAGAGCAGCGGCCATTTATCTTTGGAAAGCTCTGTGCCTCTTGATTATTTTCTCAGATTTATTATGCAGTCAGATTCCACTGCTAAATGCTTCCATCACAGGCTTGGGAATGTCCTCATCGTGCATGAAGCTGGTTGCTGTGTACCTGTAGTCTCGTATACATTCTTCATTCCTCTTGCTTTTCATTCTCACTGTTTGCTAACAGTATCTAAAGCTTTTCAAATACAGAATAGTTGAATGTACTGTCTTTAAGCCTGAAAAAGAGAATTCTACCTGGCAGGTCAGGCGAATGGCTGAGAGGATTTAATAAAATAAACTATTTTTTGAATGCAATAGGAAGTTACAGAATGGAAAGAAGCTATTTCAGGTTTTTCTACTTCCCTGAGTCGAGGGCTAGTAACCTGCACTGCCTTGGGAAAACATTACGACAAGTAATGGAATGACCTCAGGAGTCAGGGACACTTGAGATAAACACTCCAGCTTCTTTCTCTCAGATCCTTTGACATAAATACGGACATGCTGCATTGGTACAGAGAGTGAACATTTCATGCACTCTAGTGAGCTTATAATGATCATGGCTGTTTGCCAGCATAAATGCAGCAGTAATTTATTACTATTTTTTTAAATTTAATGCTATTTTGGTGTTGGTTTCTTTTTCACTCATAGTTGCTCACTGAAAGGCTCAGTGATGGAAACACTCAGACTTGAAAGAGAGGTTATGTAATCTGATCAGTCATTTTGTGTTTACAGTGGATACTATAAGTTTAATTTTAGTAATTTGGATTATTTATAGTCAGTTAGCCAAAGTGCAGGATTCCTGCACATATCAAAGTTAAATGATAAATTTTTGCAAAAATGATACAGTTGCATGAAACTGTTTAGCAAATCTGGTGGAAGAGAAGTGGCAAGAGGTTAGTTTAGGACATATTTTATGGGCTTGTCCAGAGACAGCATTTTTCTGGAGAACGATAATTAGGGTAGTTATAAAAAATTATAAGTAATTCAGGCTATTTATGTTGAGTGGCAGCATGGGAGTAAACAGTGTCTGATGAAAGATGATACAATTTTTGTTCTTGCTTTAGTTGTATGAAACTGTTTTTATATTGATTCAGGATAAAAATGTAGGAGGCTAACAGATTTTATTTGGTGCAAAGGGAGAGAGGTGGAGAAATAAGAAGAAACAAATAATGAAAAAATCCCATAAATAGTGAAGTATTGGCAGAAAATAATATTTAGCATCATGAAATCGGGTAATGTAGAAACCTCCTCGTTTGGATAAGTGCGCAATATTTTCATAAGCTAACCATTTCAAAAGTTTGCGTTGAAGAGTGTCTTGAGAATGATTGTTGTATTTATCTGGCAATCCATGTTCTTATTTTTTCTATGTTTGTGTTATGCATGCTATCTGAACTTTGGAAAGTGTACCTAAAGTGTGATGACAATGGCTTGCTGAAATTACTTAAATTCTGCACCCTATGGATAAGATCATTTTTTGTCTCATTTTTGGAATATTTACCTATTTTCAAAAAATGCTGAATAGCAGTTCTGATCTCCAGTGCAACAACAGCACCTGATTTGTGACCACTGATTTGTCATTCAGTCGGGAGCAGAATCTGTTTCTATACGTTAACTCATCTGTTGCCATTCCTTCATATTTTCTGTTCTTTATTTGGCAGCATGATAGATAGAAGTCTTATATACTGGTCATTTAAAAAGAGGCAATGTGTTTGGTGAGGAAATTACTATTTCTAATCTGAGGATCCTAACCGTCCCAAGGTGAGTCCCCAGCAATTGGTTGCATTACGCATGAATACCCAGTAGAAAAGGAGTCGGTACTGCAGATAGTTACATCAGAAACAATTCTAAACTGCAAGAAAAAGAAGAAAAATAACTGAAACTCCAGATGAATTGGCAGGCTGGACTGTGTAAATAAAATGGCTGGTTAATTGTATTCCCTGGTGAATCCAGTCCAAATGGACCAGACGGGTTGAGTGCATAATAGAACACATGCACCACAGTTTGAAAATCTCTGGGAATACTGAGCTGTCTTGTGCCACCCCTGATGGAGCTGAAATTGTAGTGAACAGAATGCTGGAACCATGTTGTATTATCAGAGGACGTGGAACCACTTATTTGAACTAAACACTTAGTGCTGTCATGCTGGTGTGACAGAAAATGGCACTAAAGCACAGCTGAGTGGCTATTTTTGTCTGGATAAATACTCCAGTTTGTCAGGCTCTGTCTTCAGATCTGCTAAGGCGCACAGGTAGAGATCAAAATTAAACATTAACAACTGTATGCTAACTTAAGAAGAAGTAAGAAGAATCCTCTTTTTTTTTCTTTTTTTTTTTTCTCTTTTTTTCTCTCTTTTTTTGCCATCTATGTGCATTCCAAATGTGGAGTAAAGTAACTGTGTTCACGTTATTCACAGAGGCTTCATGTATTCCATAAACTCAAATTTTGTATAAATTTACTTCTTTCTCATTTCTTTACTTAAGTTCATCGGTTTCTGGCATTGCTGCCAGTGGATGTAGTTTCCAATGTAAAAAGCATTCCATGTAAGAGGTGATCTTAACTTGGTTAAGTATGAGCATAGCACCCACTGATACAATTATACACACTATGCTGGAGCACCTTATTTGCTTCTGTGCCTCTGAACTAAGTACAAACTGTAAGAGTTACAATTATCAAGGTTAGAGTCCTCCAGGCTGACAAGCTTGGCTTCGGACAAAAGTGGGAGTTCAAGTTTCCATTCTTGAACTGTAAGTATGAATTTAATATTTGCTTAGTAATTTTGGGGAGGCATTTTGTCATTAAATGTGGCAAAAGTTGAGGGTCAGATGAATGAGGAGAAAAATCATACATTTACAATTCTTGATTTCTCTGAAACATTTTCTTCAAATATGTGGAGATGGGCCATTATCCCAAAACATGTTTGTGGCAAGTTGCACTTAAGGAGTGTTCTGGGAAGCTGAAGAGGGTCGGCATGAAGCTGTTGCCAGTGTTGGGTAGGAGATGCAAGAAACAGTCGATAGATGATAGAGAAGTACTTCAGGGAGATGTTAAGGTGCTGCAAGGGTACAGCTGTTAGTTCACAAGACTGAGTAGGGAACCTACAGACTATGGGCACAGAAGGGCTGTGCTTCTCTGCAAGATACCTCCTGGCTTTCCAGCAGGGCTGTTGCAGTGGAAGTGATCATTTTTAATTATGGGATGTACAACATAGAACTATGAGAAAGGCTAAGTAACAGTGCCTTGAGTATTGTTAATGGGCATTCCTGCATGCCTTGTGATTGAGTTCTGCCCATGTTGCCTTGCAGCCAGGAGCACTATGCCCTGAGAGAACAACGGGAAAAGATTAAACAATGTTTTCTCTCTCTCATCCCCTACAAGACAGTGCTCTCAAACTTTCACTATGCTCTTACTTCCTTTGGAAATGAAAGTGATGTGGTCGATCATTTTTCATTTGTTTTCTTTATTTTTAGTTGAACTCTTCTTATATGTAGGGTAAACAGTAATATCCAAGATGACAAAGTCAAGAGTTGAGTATTACTTTAAAAATATTGCTCATTCAAAACCTCTAACAATCAAAATTTTAAGGATTTTTATAACCCATTTTTAAATTCCTCATGACGTTTATACTGATTCACAAGTGTTGTTTCTGAATTTTGTGGTTAAAACATACAGAGAGGTTGGGTGTCTTCTGAATGAGGCATACATTGAACAGCAAATTGTGAATAGCTGTAGGGAAATTTTGACTTCTACTAAGATAGTAAGACTTGAGATGACTTCTGGGAAATCTCCAGCTCATTGTCTGGTAAAATATTACCAGGCAGAAATTAAATAACATATAAATTTGAAATGACTAGATATAATATAGTAACATATTAGCAAGGATTCAGGAGTAGGGGATTTTCTTGAGTTGTGTTTCCCTAGTTTGGTTTAAAACAGGATTAATAGCTAAGGCCAAGAGCTCCCAAGTATTTTGAAGTGGATTTGGTTGGTGAACTTATATTATATTGTGTGGCTATCTACTACAATTATTAAATACAACTATTCCATGCAACACTTCGCCATCCTACTAGCTGGAAAGTGTACAGAGAAATACTGAACTATTACAGGTGTGGAATCATTTTTGTTTGTGGCATTGTTCATGGCATAGACAAAAAAAACAGGAAGATGGAAAGATAGAAGGGAGTGAAGAGATGGTGTGATAGAGAATCTGGATAGCTTGTGTCTATTTTACCTGTCAGTATTTTTTAATATTAACAATTTGAGAGGATTTTTAAAAGTCATAATTAGGTCTGAAATGAACAGCAACTATTTCATAATGGTAGTAATGAATATTTTGATGTATTCATCTTATCAGAAAAAGAAGACCCAGAGGTTAGTAGATAATATAAAGTGATTCGTGCTATATGTGCCCACTGGAGAAATTCATTACAAGATTCAGAGGCTAAAAGCCAAAGTAAGCCAAATGAAAATGAGCAATGTGCTCCAGTTCTTAACAAGCTAAGGAATGGATTCAGCATCGATCAGTTTTCAATCGTAGTAGTAATTCTCTTATTTCATATTCTGTAGTTCAAACAGAAGTTGTAGTCTTTTTGTGTAGGAAGTCAGCCACATTAGTCAGAACAATTCCTTCAATATATATACATATAAATATATTAAACTAATGAAGGATGTGTATAACCAGCAGTATATTACTTACACACCTTGCTCATGAGATCTGACAATACTAATATAAGTAGAGGTGGATCTCCAATTATAGTCTTATCTACATTTTATGTGGTCACAATATCTTTTCTAAAGTCTTTAACATTTTTCCAGGTTAATATAAATGTTATTTATACTACGCTCACAGAGAAATGTGCTGCATGTAGTATTTTTGTCACTGTGCAGATGTGCTTCCGTTTAGGATGACATGCCTTTAGCTTTGAGATATAGGAAGCCATAGATTTTGAAATCCTCCCTGTTAGAGACATCTTTAAGGCTCGCTTTTTAAAACAAGTTGCAAAACAAACAAAATCCATCTGTTTTCTGGAAAAAGAGTTAGGAAAAATATGTTGTTTTCACTGTGTTTAATGTGTCTGTTTGCTTAACTGTTGCTTTGGCGAGAAATCTATTACCTCAAAGTTTGTGAACAGCTCTTTGCAATTTTCAAAGGTTTTGCAGTGTACAAATCTGTTAAAGCTAGGTGGCATTTAGTTGGTGCGTGCATCTAAGGAATGTGTACTTTAAACAGATATGTCTTAACATTTCACTTTCTTTCTGGCATGTTCTATTTCCAACAACCAGATTGGTAAAGAAATACCAATTTTGGGGGTATTTTTGTTTGTTGGGTGTATTCAGCCCTGCCTCTGCACACAGTTCTAGTTGGTACAAGTCAGAAAATACTGTGCAGTTCTTTGGGCAAATCAGAATACAAAACCATCGTGAATTTAGCATCGCTCACTCCTATGATCAGAACAAATGGACTCAGACTGAGAATATAGCATGTGCACACATTAAAATCACATTGAAAAGCACTGATTTCATTGTGATTTTCTTTTTTTTTTTTTTTTTGTCCTGACATGTAGTTTCATAGTATCATATAATTTTAAAGTTGGAAAAGACTTCTATGATCATCTAGTCCAACCATTCGCATGTCACCATCATGCCCACTAAACCATGTCCAAAATTGCCACATAGACCCTTTTCTTGAAAACCTCCCAGGACTCCACCACTTCCCTGGGCAGCCTGTTCCAATGCCTTAGCACTCTTTCTGAGAAGAAATCTTTCCTAATACCCATTCTGAGTTTGAATATCCATATAATAACTGTTTGGTTTTCCTTTACTCAGATAATGTGGTTACTTATTTATTTTCAAGGAGAACCAAATGCTAATATTTTGAGTTATCTGACTTGTAACTATCTATTTAACTTAAGCTTTTGTTTCCACCTTTGATGTGGAAATAAATTCCTCTGCTGCTAGGCTGCATCTTGTAACACTGACAGATACCATGTCAGAATTGCTGTATGTTCCTCAGGACAAACCCAAAGCAAGTGTAAACTTCATTATACATTGTGCTTTGTACACAGTTTTACAGAGCTTTTCCACAGGCTACACAGACGTTTCCAAATGGATTTGTTGAGATGGTTCACTCTTGAATTACATGATGCCAACCTAGATAATTGACAGATTCTTCTAAATTTTTAATTTTTAAAGCACATTGTTATGTATTTCCCTACTAGGTAGGGTAAAGCATTTTCTTGGCTATACTGGAATGCCCTGAGGATCCCCAAAAGCCTTTTAGAAAGTATTTTATTTACTGTGAGGAGGACTTGAGATAAACCTTTTAGGTGTCTGCAAGATTTGTAAAGTATGGTGAGAACAGATTGGCAGTGGATGCCTGCATCTCAAACTTCACTGCATGAGATTTACTGTGTATGGTTTCAGGCCAATGGCGACACTGTGAGGATTGAGTGTCTGTAAAAATAATGTTGATGATGTGACAGCAAGTGTGAAGGGCTGAGACTGATTCCAATAGATGCTGGCCCCATGCAAAACTCAGAAGTAAATTTCTTTACTGCTTTTCTGTGGTACCTAAGAATCTTGTTTTATGAGATTTTAAATCTAAAGAGGAGGCGCTAGTAAAGGCTTAGTAGGATGCAACTGGTCTGACGTGGTGCTGTGGTTCGAGTTGGAGATGGTACTGCTTCAAAGGTTCAGCAAGTTTTCCCTCTTTTCTAAAGCATAACTGAACAGTGAAACAACTTAAAGAAAAATAAAATATAAAATAAAAATATGTTTTATTTAACACAATCAATCACTGCTACATGAAATTTAATTGTCCAATATAAATGAAAAAAGATTTTGAAAAAAAGTTGCATGCAGTTATGGTTCATCTATCAGAATGTGGTTAAAAAAATAACTTTGTTCATGCTGTGTTCTTCTCAGCACATTGGATTGACACTATTAAGTAAGAGATTGACACTATTAGGTAAGAAGCCCTTCTGTAGATCTCCTCTCTTGCTTCTAACCTGGACAAAAATCCATTTCTAATCTTCCCACATAAGTTTTCCGTGCTAGATCTCATGCTGATGAACCTTCAGGGTATTTACACAATGTATAGATTTGGGTACGTCTGATCATTGTCTGCCCTTCCTGTGTATATCTAGGCTGTAGCTGAATTAAATGCACAGAGGATTGGCTGAAAGTTTCAAGGTGTAGCTAAAAACATAAATGAAGATATAATCAATAAGCTTAAAATTCCTTTCCATTGTGAAGCTCAGTGTTTATATGCAACACTGTTTATATGCATCAAACAGCAAGGTTAGGAATCAGTCTTAGCACACAGATCTCAACAGACAAAATGCACCAGGCAAAAGACTAAATGAATGAAGAGTATGAAACATCCACATCCCCACAAACCCACAAGAAATATATATCCCAAATTGAAGCTAGTAGGAAAGAACCATGATGCTGATGAGAGGTTTCTTCTACATATGTGGCTGTACACTCCATTAGAGAGTTTGAAACCTTTTATCTTGCAGATCAGTTCTGCCTCAACTTCAAGATTTTTTTCAGTCTGCTCATGTGACCCCATATCACATACCACCTGCCTCAGAATCACCAGCAGATCAAAGGAGGTGATCTTTTTCCTTTACCCAGCACCTGTGAGGCCACACCTGGAGTACTAGGTCCAGTTCTGGGTTCCCCTGTATAAGAGACAAGAAGATGAAGAAAGTCCAGAAAAGGGCCACCAAGATGATGAAGGCACTCAAACATCTAAGAGGAGAGGCTAAGAAAGATGCAACTATTGAGCCTGGAGCAGAGGAGGCTCAGGGAGATATTTATCAGTGCATGCAAACAACTGACACAACAGTGTGAAGAGGACAGAGCCACGCTCTTTTCAGTGGTGTCCAGAGACAGAACAAGAAGCAATGGGCACAAACTGAAACACAAGAGCACAAGTAGTTCCCACTGAATATCCAGAAGCACTCCTTTACTATGTGGGTTACTGGCACAGGTTTCCCAAAGAGGTTGCAGGGTCTCCTCCTCGGAGATCTGCAAAAAAGCCACCTAGAGTTGGTCCCAGGCATCTTGCTGTCGGTGTCCCTGCTTGAGAGAGGGTTGGACCAGATGGCTTGTAGAGGTCCCTTCCAACTCAACCACTCTGTGATTCCATTCTCTAATACACTTTTTGCTGGAAGTCATATAAAATTCCATGAAGATCTCCCCCCACTCTTTCAAGCTATAATAATGATACAAGTGGTTCTAGACTGCTGCACTAATATATATTCAGGTTCCACCTTATTTCACATGCATTATTTCGCTGCCTATTTTTCAAATGCGCATATACATACATTTGTGCTTTAACATAAAAAAATATATTCTTCCCTGTTCACTGCATTAATATTGCCAATATATTCCTTCATAGAAGATGATAGCAAACATCTTTCTTTTCCATATTACTGTATCCAAAGATTTCTTGAATTATGTTTAAGTATGCTCAGGGTAATTATGGTGATCAACTGAATGAAACATTTCTTTATCTCTGAAGTTTTATTTCAGCTGGCTTACATGTACCATCTGAGTCAGATTTAAAATAAAAAATAATAAAAAAAAAGGACATGCAAGTTCTCTGACTCAAGCTATACAGCATATGATTGAAGTAAAGAACATCATCTCCTTTGTTCACCAGGTTTTTTATTATTATTATTTCTTTCTGGTCTTCTACTTTTCTGCTCCTCAAATAAGGCTAATTACAAAGGAAAAAAGTTGAAACTGGTGGAGAGAGATCCTTTAAAGCCATTTCTTTTGCAGAATGGAACAAAAGAAAGTACCAAGGGCATGGATAGGCCTTGAAAAAAAGAAAAGAGAAAAACCATCTAATGAGGGTGTTGAGATAAGTGCTTGTGAAGAAAACTGGCAAAAAAAGGGCTTTTAGTCTAAATCCATAAATAAGTGGGCATTAGATGGGTACTAGAACATTTTTAACAAGAGAGGCCACCAAACTGTATCATCCTATGCAGGAGCTACAACCCTAAAAACTCTCTTTCTTAACAAGATAAGGGCTTTTCTCTTTGAAATATTAATTTGAAAAAGAAATACTTGAAAATTAAGGAGTATTATTCATGTCTGTGAATCCATTATAGAGGAAGACATCATCAAAGCTGCTTTAGATGTAATTATGAATGCTGTAGACTTTCTAAAGGTCAAAGATCCTAAATAGTCTGAAGAAATTGTTCACAGTACATGATGGTTCAGGCGGGATTTGACCTTCAGTCTCTCTTTGGGTCTTCTAGGCTGTGCTAAAGAAGCAGCACGTACAGCGTCAACTACAGAAGAGTTTAAGAAGCAAATCATTTGCCCATCCTCCAAACCTATTTCTTAATACTCCTGTGTAATTGGGCACTCAGACGTGCTTGATATCCATAGATGTGCAGGTCAGGTGTTTGAGACTCGGTCTAATTACCAGGGAATGACTGCCAGCTAAGCATTGTCCATTTCAGCTCTCAGTGATGCTCTTGTAACACATAAAGGAGAAAAACAAATCTGAAAGGGAGAGAAGATAAAAGGAGGGAGAAAAATAAACTATAGTACCTGATCCAAAGACTGTAGAAGTTAATGGAAAGTCCCATTAGCTTCAGTGAAGTTCAGATTAATCCCCATTTTTAACAAGACTGACAGTTTTTTATCCCATCATGCATTAGAGCTCCTCTTTCTCATGTGCACCAGGAAGTTTGCATGCACACCGATCTGATTTTTGAACACGTTCTGACAGATTTAATATTTGTGAATCATTTAGGGAATTATTTGCTTTAGCTTTGCTTTTTCATAAGTTTCTCTTATTGTGAAATTTTAAGGGTTTTGAGAAAAGTACAGTAACATTAGTCTCCAAAACATAACAATAATACTTTCGCTTCTAAATCCCTTTGGCCATGAACAGAAGTTTTGACAGGCACGTTCCATTGCCTATGGTACGTTTTGATTGTGAATAAGAAAAGAAATGAAATTCTTAGTGGATATCTGTAAACACACGATGTGTTCCTTCCTTATTCATCTTTAGTGAAACTTGTGGCACCTGTTCTGTGCCGCAGATGGTCACATGGACCTTGTGATCAGGTGTTTGAACTCGATGCCTGCTCGCAGCTTTTGGTGGATTCACCCACAGGTGTCCTACACATGAGAGGGTAATCTTTTGGCACTAACTTTTCACAGCAGGTTACCTGTGTGGCTGATAGCCATTGGCTCTCTTATGTGGCTTGCTGCAGCATCTCCCAAATTCTGGATCAGTGATGAGCAAATACAGTAGCATAATGCTAAATGGTTTGTTATGTCCTGAAATTAACTAGGGTTTATTTATTACACTTTCTATTCTGATTTACTGAATAGGTAAGCTGGATTAACTTGAATTTTTGATGGCTTTCTCTCTATCAGTGATTTTCTTTCTATTAGGGTTTTTCCTGAAAAATCATTTGTCAGACTGATATTTTACGAGTTTTTGAGAGCGCAGATTCTGTGATAGATAGTATCTTCTCTACACTGAAGCTACTTATGAAATGGTCACAACATTTCTGTGCTAGATCCAGGCCAGAGATGTGATAATTCCTTGTTAGATGGTCTTTTATTTCACATTATATGACAAAGTCAGTATCAATGGAGCATCATAAGCAATTCCATAATTTAATCCTGCCGATATTTGCTTTAGAACGAATTCTGTTTTACGCACCGAAGGCTGAATTCAGTCTCCAAATGACACAGTAACTCAGCAGAGGAGACTTGAGTTTTCTTTATCACATTTTAAGAAAAATATTTACTGACTGTGGCAGAGGAAGTGGTATAAATGCTCTCTTATTGACATTTGGCACATTTTTCTCACATATCTTTGAGTTCACTTAGCTAAATAACCACGATTATCCGAAACCACAGCCTTCATAGACTCAAACTGTGTTTTAAAAGTAAGATGCTTTTGAATTTTGAAAACTGGATATGCAGAGCTATTTCTCTTCTGCACTTGTAACCTATGTGAGTTCAGCCAGAGCTGGGCAATGGACCTACTGAGAATCCTTGGGGAAGAAAACCTGAAACTTGGAAATAAAAAAACAATCTTCCTTGGCTTTTGTTCATCAAGATGCTGTAGATCCTGTTCTTCAAGATGTAATGGAGTTGAATCCCATCTCAGTGGCTGTTGTGTGTAGCAGAAGCCTTAGGTGAATGTCGTTTGTCTGAGACTAATTTAATAAAATTATAAATTTTATTCCTCTATAAAATATAATTGAATAAAGAATGAACCTAAAAGCATATTGATAATGAGCTAAGTAATTTAGTTGTTTATTTTTTCATAATTTGTGTGCCCAAATGTAATTTTTGTGCTACATGCAGTAAATGTTTTTTTTGGTTGAAATGCTGTGTTTGCTCTCCTGAACATATTTCTTGACACAGGGGAATACAGAAGGCTGGACTGAGATCATTTATTGTTTTGAGCCTTTTTCTCCTGTGATGGGGGAATAAACAAGGAGTTTTTTATTCCAACCCCTCTGCCTATACATTTTTTTCTTCAGTAAAGATAATTACGTTCTTTTAGTATATTAGTTGAGACTTGTAGGGTGGAAACATGCTATGAGTTGTGAAATAAAAATATTCTGAAATACACATGTAACCAATTACCTGAGCATTTCTCAGTGAACTTGAAACATGCTTTCTCGTAAGTTTCATCTGCTGATTAAAAACAGGTATAGAATTCTGATCTATTCACTGTGGCATTTGTTGTCTTATTTGTATGTATTGTGTCATATCACATTTCATTCACTTCCGTCATCACTGTGAGCAAATTATTTGTACCTTGTATAAACCAGGCCAACATGTCAAATAAATAAAAAGGCATTGCTTTGTTGTTAGACAGCTGTGTCACTAAAAGAGAGTCAGCAAACGCTCTTGTATTGTCTTCCTCATATTCACAGTCATTCAAAGCTTATATGCAAAGATACTCAACTTACTGTCTTATGGCTTCCAGTATCAGCTAAGAAAGAACAAATAATATGTTCTGTTTTTATCATTATTGCCATTTCAATTGCTTTTCAAAAAAGTAGACAGAAATGACTGGTCATTGCAGCAATAGTAGTTTTCTTTTGATTTTAGCTTTGTATAAACTTTGGATGGAATAATTCTACATAACAAATTACTTATCTCTGATTTTTCTTTAAAGATCTGCTCCTTCATATTTACATTTACCTACTTACAAGTGCCAAATATAGGTATAGCCATCTTTACTCACCTCATCAAAACCCTTTCCACGTTCGTCATAAGAGATTCTACTCACAGCAGCCCTCCTCAATTGCCTGCCTACATCAGTAAAGCAGTGCCATCCATGTCTTGAATTATTGCAACCCAGTGGCTATAAGTTTTGAAAAGGCTTCTCCCTTGGGTTTCCAGCCTGTGCTCATTTGGAAATTCACCCAAATAAGGAAAAAGCAGACATTTTGGATCATTATTTCTGTTTTTCTCTGCAGAAGAGAAAGTAAGAGGAGATGAGATTTCATTTCTTATGCCATTTGTTGATTAATCTTAGTGAGATTTATAATTCTACTGTATTTTAGCCTCTTTAAATAGTCCTGTTCAGGATCCGTCAGTGTTATATTGTGAATACCAATACAGAACTCAGAACAGCTTCATTAGGTTTTGTCTTTTCTTGAGTGTGTTTTATAATACTAGCCTTTTACCTTGGTAATTTGGGAAACTGGTATTTCCTTGTCCCCTCTGTGTTGCTTTCATTATATTTCAAGTCATTGGCACTCTAAGTAATTGTCTTCACCTGCAGGATTAATTTCATTTTGCATGCTCAGGAGAAACAAGTCTTGAGACTAATACTAGCAGGAGTGATGCCAGCAGTGATACAAGTTTAAGCACATTTGACTACTTTTTCATAGACAAAGGCCCAGTCCAATAAAATATGTCCCTTAATTGGAAATGGTGTATGGCCGATACGTGAACGCACAGGATTTCCTAATTTCACAACTTCAAGGGACCATTAGGGATACCTGAGAGACTTGGACAAATTCCACTGAATAAGTAACAGACAAATATGAAATGAATTAAGTGAAGTTTTTGTGAGCCAACAATTTGCTTGTATTTCCGGGTGAATTGTTAATATGTTGTAATGTCAGCATGACCTTGCTCATGTGAATTAGTAAACTGATTTCTGCTTCTTAGCATGTCAGAGATCCTTTATTTTGTTACTATATGCACCTTGCCTGACTGCTTACTGAAAACAAGCACTTCTTGTGACCGCTGGAAAGCTTCCTGTTGACTGGAACTTTGTGATGTTTTTGGTTTCCCACCATTTAATACTGAAATGATGATGTCTTGAAAAACTAATTAAAAGATATATCGAACTGGCTTTAAATAAATATTTGACAATAATACTCATGGAACATAGCGGCAGCAATCCATACTTGTCACAAAGAGAAAACTCAAAAGCAATGCAGAACCTGATTCTCTGCTATAATTAGTGGAGAACAGTACTACTTAGCATAAACACCTTTAAAATAATTTATGAATTACTATTAAGAATCAAGAGTATTTTAATAGCACAGTTGTCTAGGGAATAGAATACTCATATAAGAAAATGAGTGCCAGGATATGGTGGGTCCATTATTATCTAATATTATGAATTTGTGTTAATTGAATCAGCAGTCACCTCAAGTGCAAGTTTGGTGACAGGTAAAATCAATCAAAACACTTTTTTCACTTTCTTTTAAATTGTTCTTTCTACTCCCACCCCTTTTTTCCAGTTAACCACTATCTGTATTAATTATATTAAATTATATGCATTATAATAAATTTTCAGTAGTAGTTCTTCTAGAAAATACGCAGTATGTGTGGTATTGAAATGCATGTCAAAATTGTTGTCTAAACCAGAATGCCCAACTATTTCTTCAATGTGTTTGCAACAAAAATGATAATGTATAATTGAATGGTTGTGTGACAAAAGTGACCATGGTGGAAGCTTGGTTTGGTTCTTTGGTTCTGGAAATGGATAAACCAAGCATGTCCAACCCTTGGCCTGCAGGCTGCCCGCACTGCGGCTCTGCTCTGCCAGTCATTCTGACCAGCTCTGAGTGCACCCCCATCACTCACAACAACCACACAGGAGTGTACGACCAGCACGGTCTGAGCTGAGATCAGGACATGAGGAGCATGAAGTGCAGTGCTAAATAATTGTATGCATTTTGATACACTGGGTAAACAGTCCTGTGAACAGTGAGAAATATGCAGCCATGCTTTGCGTTTTCATAAAAGAATTTAAGGATAGACTTCAATAATACTGAAAAAAAAGTCTTTTTTTTTTTTTTTTTGTATATTCACAACTTCTTTTTCAGTTGATAGAAACACGTGACCTGCAAATTTTCAAATGAAATGTATAGAGTTGCAATCAGATGTTCAACTTGAAGAAAAATTTGATGCTGTCTCTTTAACTAGACTTTTATAAGCCCTCTCTTATCAAACACCCCTCACTTCACAATCACACCTTGTTCATGTCATCACCTTTTGGCAGTACATACATTTGTGAAAAACTGTTTTCAAGGATGAATCAGAGGAAGAGTAAAGTTTCATCAAAAATCTCTGATGAACACCTTGAGAGCTCATTAACCATTGCAGCCTCTTCCACTGAACCAAACTGATGTATTATTTTCACAAAAACAAGGTAAGATATCCCACTAGTTCTATGTTTTCATTGCTTTTTTTTTTTTTTTGCTTTTTAGAATTATAATAGTAAATAGATATTTAAAACATGTTGGTTGTATACATGCACTATATTATATACTTCATATGCAGCCCACCACAATTCTTCACTCAGTGCAGCCCAAGCAAGCCAAAAGATTGGATACCATGGGCTAAGGGAACCTTGTCATGTAAATAAACAGAAGTTCTTTGAGAGTAAGAACCTAACTAGACTTAATACTGCACTCTGTGCTGTCGTGATGATTCAGACTGCAAGGTCACATCTTTGATTCCAAACCCCAGAAGTATCCACTGGCAGCTCATGTTCAGCCTTTGATTTGATGCAAAACAACTGGCTCCCAGACAAGAAAGTTTAGAATGGAAATGCAGAGCATATGCGATAGTTGTCCAGTCTCTTACTGTTCACTGAAAACTTGAAGATGCTGTTCTGTCATTGGCCCTCTCAGCCCTATCTCAGAAGATGTCCCTTCTTCTGCCTCAATCTCCCCATTTGATAGGCAGATGACTCATAAAATACCTCTGCTCTGAAACCAGTCAGGCAGTGAACTTTACTGAGCTGTGGAAATGACTTGGTATTTTCAGAATGTGAGCCTGAGGTAAAGTAGGATGAGGCAAGCAGGCAATGCAGCGTCCAGATCCCACCACAGCACTTTCACGTGGCAGCAGATTTGGGGGATGGGGAATCTCTTTCCCGAACTCTCCTGAAGGGTCTTCTACCTTCAGAGCTTCTACTAAAACAGAATAATTTTGTTTTGACAGTTGAAGAGCTTTTGCAAGCAAGTAGTATAGTATATCTTTCATGTGCAAAGAAGTATAAGTGGTGCTAAGCCTTTTGGTCAACAGCTAGTGACTGGACTCCCCATGTTGGCATACATTTTTGGCCCTGCTGTGGAATTTGATAAGAAAACTTAGCACATGTGTTATTTGGCTCCTTCTCAGCTCAGTTTTGAAAAGGATAGCAGAAAACTGAAGTTAGCCTTTATACCATGCAACAACTATGTATTGCTTCCCCCCTTTTTTCTCACTGTCATTACCCAGTACCCAGTTAGTTCTCAATGTTACTACTTAAAGAAGTAGGTATCTAGGGATCAGATCAGGTTTCTGCCACCTACCAAGCTCATGCTTATTTAATAGCAACTGTTCTACCAATGACATCCAGAACTTCTCTCTCACAACGTTTTCAAGACACCCACTGCAGACTTATTTAACATGGCAAAGGCCATGCAAAGTGACACTACATACCTGTGGTTTGGCACCTGAGCTAATCTTTGCTGAATCCTGATTACTTATGTCACTGTCTTTATCTTTAGCAGGATCCAGAGATATATGTGTCATCACATACCTAGGCATGTGTGAGGATGATGCGATCTCAGTAACACATACTGATTTTTCTCCTAAAGCAAGTTTATGCAGGTGCTTTAAAAAGCCATTGCTAATGCAATCTATCTAGGTTTGGACAAATGTGGAAGCAACCTCCTTGCTGGGACCTAGACCTAGCAAGATCAGAGTGAAGACCAAAGAAATACTGGGTTCTGTAATTCCAGGGGTGTTGACTTCAAGGCAGAGGAGCTAAATGGCCCTGAAGCCTCTTACATCATATAGACTGCATCAGTTCCGTCAGCTACACAACTGTGTAGGAAGTTCTGTCCCAACTGAGTCAAACTGGAGCTGAGGTGCCAGTCAGTCTGAAGCTGAGATTCTCATGGAGTCTGCTGGGAGACCACAAGGCGTCATAAGAATCTCTCTATGTTCAGTCCTGGAGAGACCTCTCATTGCTGAATGAAAAAGCAGTAGAGATAACTTCTGAGCCTAGCAAGCTTTTTAAGGTGCATTGAATACAACAGGCATCAGTTGTACAGTTGTAAGTGAATATGGGATAGCAGTATGGACACAATTGTCTTTAGCCATTTGGCATTGTGGCGCTGTGAGTTTGAATGTGGTAACCATGAGCTCATAGGCATATCCATAAAATACATCAAAAAGATGTGAGATCACTAGCCAGTTTTTTCTTTATCTTGATGATGCAACACATTTACAGTGGTATACTGGAACAGATTCATTGTGTAAGTGATAAAGAAAATCAAGATATGTTGTGAATTACATTCATAAAATTGCATTCAAAGATGAGTCCACTTGATTATAATTCTATTTAGTAAAAGGATCTAAATTGTAGAACACATGTAAGATCATTAACATGTATCTGGAAAGACACCTGCATTTTTTATAACCTAAGCAGAGTTTTTAGACCTAAGTTTCACATTTCAGCTAATGCTAAACTGTTGCAACAAATGCTGCTTTATCAGTATTCAAATTGAGAGCTAAAGTAGAAATAAGAAAAAAAATGAAGGAAAAAAGCTAAAACTTGGGGTGGAAAAGCCAAGCAAAGGGGAAGACTCAACAGGTCTCTTTCTAGTGGTGCCACAAAACTTTCATCATCATTGTGTTGAGTCTTTCCTTCTGATAAAAGTTGGATGGGATGAGGTATTCAGATTTAGGACTGCTGTACTTCTTTTAGCCAACTATGCTGCTAGCACTGCGAAGAATCATGTGAGTAAACATCATTTGTGAAAACAAACAGCACTCATATACACAATGCTGTTGGACCTAAGGTATGATGTGAACAGCTACGCAGCATTTCTAGTAAATGAAACAGAAACAAGGATAATAGGAAATATTTTCTGAATGATATTTGGCTGAAGATGCCAGGAGATGTATTTGCTATATATGGCACTAAATAATTATAAAGTATCTTTCCAGTATATTATTCTATATTTGTCCACAAGTGTTTACAAAAAAAAAAAAAGTTTACTAAAATTATTTTATACTTTAAAATACATTTTTAAATTTTTTAAATTGTTTTGTCTGCAAGTTTATAAACACCACAGAGCCAAAAGTATGTATACAGTTATATAGGATGTGAGTTGCACTTGCAGCCAGTGAATCATAGGGTAAATTAGACCAATGTGTAGCTGAAGTTTTGTGCTAATACTGCCAAAGGGTCTAAGAATATAATCATTTTGGCACAGTATATTTTCAGTGACCACCCAAAACTTTGAAAACGGGGTGATTCACACCAACATCCAACATTACACAACACTTTAGGACAGAAGATGAAAGAATTGCTCCGTTCAATGGGTCTGAAGAACTTTCTCTTTTAAAATTTACTGTGTATTAATTACGTATGATGTTTCAAAGAGTAAGAGTTGTTTGTAGCCTATGGCAATGAGGTATGAAATGAGACATTACTGAGATACAAAACAAATATGTGTCAGCATATCAAATTACGTGGATATTGGTAGCCTAGATGTATTTCCTTGTTTGGAAAGCTATGATTGATACTGTGAAATTAAATCTCTGCATACTGGTCTTAGTTAGCAGTACCATATTTCTATTAAAATAACAACACTGAGGTGGTTGGATGAAAAGAAGTGGAATTTTCATCTTGTGGCTTCATAGGAAAGAAAAACTACAAACAAAATATCTTAAACTATTCTGCAGCTAATAATGATTGTGCTACTGAAGTGCATTTCAAAAGCCAAAAATCTGAGCAACACCCTATTCATTTGACAAAATAAGTGAGACAAAATGCTGCATATAAATATTCTATTTTTTTTCCACTTTGTTTGAAAGACTGCATTTTTCTAGTAGTGCACTAAACTACAAAATTCAGAGGGAATTCCTTCTTTGACACTGGGGAAAGAAGGGTCTCCAACTTTCTGGCAATTAGTTTCTGTTTTGATTTAATGATGCCCTTTATTAGCTGTATTTTTACAGCCTGTAGGTTGTTCTTTTTTTATATGTTGATCCCATGGAAATAGAAGCTGTCTTTCTTACAGCCAAAGACAAGCTGTTGAAATGGCTGCCAGCAGAATTGTGGTGTTAAAAAAAATTGCCTTGCAAACTTGAAATGGTTGAGTCAGAGGGAAGACTTTAAAGTCTTCTACTCTACCCACTTGGATGCCTGTCTCCCTCCCTCCTGAGCATCAGCTTTGCGAGTATTAAAACAGTCACTTTATCAATAATAACTGAAAAATATTTGCCTTCTAGCACCTCTACTATTTTAAATATTTAATGTTTCACCTCCTCCTTTATACTGCTTTAAATTGTGTGTTGTGAGATTTGGACGGCAATTCCTCAAACCCTCAGGACTCACTGCTGCACTGTGCAAGTACTTGATACACGTGATGCTTAGTGGACTTAACGTTGTAATTTATCAAATGGAAGAGAAACAGCCCTTATCTTAGCCAGGATAATTTATGGTGGGAGTAGCCATTCCCACAGTACATGCGAAGTATGGTTATCAGCTGGAACATCAGTATCCATCTGCACACCTTACAGAATTTTGTGTCCACTGATGCCCCTGCCCATAGTGCTCTTACTTGTGCTGTTCATATTCAGGACTGCCAGAACTTCTGTATTCACTATTCTTAGGAGAGGCTTTGAAATTTATGGGAAAATGCCACTAGATTTCACCCTTACTGACTTCTTTTTTTAAGATTTTTCAGAATCTTCTAGCTCAGAGTTCACATTCTTTAAAAATAAATGTTAAAAAAAAAGAAAAGCACTACAGATTTTAATTATTTTTACAGTTTCCAAAGTACTTCATGTCTATCTTCTTAAAGTAGCATATATTGTACTGTCATACATATAATGATCCAGTACTGAGACCACATGTTTTACTGTGGTAAGGTGACTGCAAACGCTTTTAATTTCAGTGACTGATTGTATTTTACACTCAAACAACATTTGCAAAGGTTTCTCCATCCTTATCTTCTACAGTGCTGGTGAAAGTCAATTATACTGATGTATTCTGTTCTCCTCTTCATACTTTTTACCACTGCGTCCATTCACCTTCCATCAGGATGTTAAGCAGCGTGCAGATGACTAATGTCTGCTGTGCTTCTTCTTGGATTCCAGAGAGGCAGCACTGCTTTCAGGAAGGTTAAAAAATACAACCTTCATTTTGAAAAGGTTGTACTAGAGGAGGAAGCTCAAAAGTATATACTCTGTCTTGATTAGGCACAGATGAGGTATCTGATGATCTCAACAGTGAACAGGCACTCCAAAATCCGCATCTTACACATGGACAGAACTTTTCTGGTTATTGAAAGCTCCGGTGAGCCAAGCAGAAAACTGTTGTCAAAAATCATCACCGGTGTGAATTACGCTGTCTTTCAGAGTAATATTCGCTGTGTCAGCAACCAAATTCTCTAACTTTTGGTTTTGTTGGCAAAAAAGAACAAGGGGTCGATGCATAGGTTTGATGCACCTGATACACAGTCACTGAGAAGGCACACTTCAGTGTTTTGTATTGGTTATGTCATGCATATTTTACCATATTTCTATAGCAGGCTGACAACCACATGGCAAATGCAATTTTGGAAAACAAGTGATGCCTTAACAGGGTTGAAAAGTCATTTAGCCAACTGAAGATATTATTCAAATGCTTCTATAGAAAAAGTTAATGTTAGCTTGTTGAACCACACACGAAACTTGTCAACTGTATGGTACAAGTCCTCAAGTGTCTGGTTGTAGAAATAATGGTTTCTTTTATGGTATAAAATTTTACAAAATGTTTCTATTCCGTGATTCTCTCTGAAAAAAAAAAAATGAATTAACTACAGAATTCCACTTCCTTCTTAACACCTCAAATGAACAAGAGGAATTGTAGTAATGGAAGAATTAATTGTAAGAGCAGCCAACAGTGCAATATAAAAATCTGTAAAAAAGCTTTTATTTTGTAATAAGTTTGAGCGCATGCTAAAATTAACTGACAGCAAACAATTTAGTACAGTTGTTGCTCTTAAATGTGAAAATCGTGGTAAAATATAAAACGTTGGTTCTTTTTTGAAGGTCTAAAATTTCTCATCTGTTTTTAGTTATTATGAAAAAAAATGGAAATTCAAATGAAAAATTAAAGGAAAAGGGCCTGCATGCTAGGTGTTTATAATGCATTAATCTTTGTCATATAAAACTGTTACTGTGTTCTCTACTGCACGTAATAAATAAAAAAAACATAGCCTGGTTTTGACAAAACTGGGAAATATCTGTGAGGATTGTTTCTTGACACTGAAAAGTGGCTCTTACTTAGTCTTCCTAGTCCTTTATGTCTACAAGGACATGCATTACTTCTCTCATGTTTCCATGTTATCTTCCTCTTCAGTCCCTGTTAATATCTTCTCCTGGTCTTATCCTGCTGTGACTGAGCATTACAAAGTTTTTCACGCCTCCATGCGCAAGTCCATCAACCAATTAGTTTTAAGAGCACATGATACAGATAGATGGCATGGCAGTGGGTTCAGACCTAGGTCAGCATCCTCCAAGCTTTCAGTCAATATGAAAAAAGTATGGGCCTACATTATCAGTTGTATCGATTTAAAGAGTAGATTTTTCATTGTTATTTCTTTTTCAAACTTACTTCCAGCTGTGATCACTGTTGTTATTCTTCTTTTCATTTTGGCATTTGCCGCGGAATTTCTCACTGGGACAAACACTTCTAAACAAGAGCTGGAAGTGCATTTAAGTATGGGTCTCATACTGACACTTCATAGCTTTTTCTTGCACATCTTGCATACATGTGCTTTAAAACACTCCAGTAGAATTACAATTTTTACATCTAATCAGCTGCTGTTTTCTTCTTAGAAAGCTTGGAAGGTTCGTGTGGAAATCTTTTGTTGGCCAGTGCCTTCTGTGTTAGTCTGCCTTAAAAACATATCTTACTTGTAAAGAAACATAGAACATAGGCATTGTATTTTAATTGATCTACAATGTCAGTTTTTCTAAGTCCAAATCAAATAATAAGGGACTAATTATTACTGATTATATTTAACATAAATTGAAACAAATGTGAGTAAAACAGTGAGATGTGCATTAGAATGAACGCACCTGGGCATTTTGGTGGTTGAGGATTTGGGATCACATGCATCACTGTTGGCAGAAAAATGGGAAACTGCTTTTCTGAAAAATTTAGTGTCTTTTTTTTTTTTTCCTCCATTGCTGTCTCAAATAGGATAAACTTTTATGCTGAGAATTTTGTCTCTTAATTTACAGCAAAGAGGGAGATTATACCAGCATCATCTCTTTAACTTTACTTAGTATGCTGATGCTTAAATTTGACTGTCTGGATGCAATCTACCTCTGTCTTACATTAACTTGGTATCTTATTCCTTTATAATTACTATTTTGTCATTTATGATCACAGTAAAATTATAAAACCATCATTATAGCTAAAAAGACAAGTAAGCTAAAGATTTTAAAACAAATACAGCTTGATGTTATTACAGACTTTTTAGAATATAAAATGACAAGCTAATAATGATTGTTAAAGCAACATAAATCTGGAAGCAGCTCCATTCTGGATCTGCATCTAGAAGGTAGTACTTATGTGCAAACCACTGTCCCTTCCTTCTCTTTCACTTCTACTTCATTCCTTCACTCTTGTGAGGTGAGATAATGATCTCTATTGAAATCTGTAAAATCATGATGACAAAACCTTTTGGAAGTCTGCTTTACTTATGGGTTTTAGTTAATCATGCTCATATTTACTAATGGCAGATATTTCCCTTTGAACTATCAGAAGTGTTGAGATCAAAATTATTCAAAATGGTCAGTAGTTACTGGGTCAACACAAGTGTGGTTGTATGCTACAGCAGGCTTTGTTTCAAAAGGACACTAAAATCCTCCTGGGGGACTCTGCAGCCACAAGTGCATTTTTTGAATACTGAACAGCACAGGATATCATCAGTAAGAAATGGAAGGTTTTACATACCTTTATTTTCTGTTGGTATGTAATTATCTCTACGCCCATCACTCACTTTGTCAGTGTGGTGCTTTAACTGGTGTCCTATGGCCCAGACCTTAAGATCTAGTCTTAATCACTTGTATAATTCTGCTAGTTTGTATTATTATATTATATAATATTATAAATATTAATTTGCTTAAGATTAAGCACATGCCTGAACACAACAAAATCATATTTTGGAAGAGCTTTTACAAGGTGTTATCACAAAACTGAATTGCCATTATACCAATTACAACATAGGAAGACTTTTATTTGGTTTTAGATTGACATCCAGAATATTCTGTTCTCAAATATACACTTCTTTTTGTACATTCTGTGTGGAGATCTATATGATAAGGATTCTTGTGCTGAGACAGTCCCTGTGAATTTAAATTCAAAACTATAAGCATCTTCTTGCAGATGTTAGGTAGTTTGATGGATCATGCATATATGTATAAAGGATTCTATCTTTTTTTGTTGCTGTTCACAAGAAAACAAGAAGTTGCAAAAATGTGAAGCTCTCTGATATATATATATCATGCTCTGAATTCAAAGTTTCATGAAATTATCAGAGCTTTTACTTGTCCAAAGAATTTCAAAATATCGTTATAGTCAATAAGCAGAGCTGATCTCAGGAGGAATGCAAAGGTGCTGTTATAGCTCTTGAAAAAAGCCTAGTTAGGCTCCCACATAAATTTCAGAAGTTCCTCAAGCCTCTCACATATCTATATTTGTACAGCAGCCATTAGTGAAGATATCTCCAAAGGAAAGAACAAAATAAAAGCCACAATCACTCCACCTCCAAACCCAGAGAGCTGCATTTCATAGCAGAGTCTGAATCAGAGGATTGACTGTCTAAATAGAACTAAAAAGTTCTATTTAGCCCCAGTCAGACACACAGCCAACAACTCACAATACACCTAGAGAGCTTTTCAGCTTCAATGGCATCACCTTTTATACATAATACATACTGAACTGTCATTGTATGAGTAGCTTCAAGAGATAAGAGCTTGAAAAAATAATTCAAACTATAGATAAATTGTTGACTTCAATGTACATTTTAGGAGTTCAACTTTACCAGTAATATTGAATAAAAATCAGGCCACAAGTTTTCACATCCTAAAATCAAACTAAAAAATCAACAGATTTCCATCTTTTCTGAAGAAATTGCTTCTGTTGTTTCTACTTTCATTGAAGGAGGTTGATATTATTGTAACCACATATAATAAATACATGTACTGTAATACATAACTCATTTTGAGATAGTTCTGATACTAAAAAAAAATTTAAAACGTGATCTACTTATCCATCCCCTTCTCCAGGAATGTTCATTACGTGTGACTGATAGAATGGAGGCTTTTAAAATGTATTTCCTCTGTAAGTTAAAACAAGTACTATCCACGACAAAAACCTCATTCTATGTTTACGTATCCAAATGACTTGATATTTTAGAAGTAATAACTACTGTGGATAAAGGAATCTCCTGAATAACTAACAGTATTGATTATGAGTCTTCCAGGTGATTATTTCAGTATAAAATACAGGTGTTTTATCGATCAAAGCTAAAAAAAAAACCTGTTCCGCTTTTCCTTTATTATCAAATTTGGTGAACCAGATTGTTGTTAAAGGTCATCTCCAACCTGTGTTAACATAAACAAGCTTGGATGGTTTATTTGAAAAAAAAAAAAAAAAGAAAAAAAAAAAAAAAAGAAAAAAAAAAGGAGATATTTTATCCAATTGAGTACAAATTGAGGAACTCTGAGCTAGGTAGAGTAGTACTGTGGAAAGAGACAATTCACGAAAGTCTTTTTTCAGTTTTGCTTTACTTTAATTACTTTAAACTAAAACTAAAAGTTTACTTTAATTACTTTAAACTAAAAGTTTAAAAAATTACTTTAACTATTGACCTTGCAAAAAATATTCAGCTTTTTATGAGGGTTGTTTTTTGTTTTTTTTTTTTTTTGGAATGCCTTTTTGTGCCTGAGCTTTGAAACATGTATGATCAGACTCAGCTTCTCTCAGAGGCTGCTAGGTTTTCTAACTCACCGTGCTGGAAAACACACCAATCTTGGGAAATCAAGCTAATGTCTCTCAGCTGTGCAGAAGAAGTGTGAACAGCTCTGTCAAATGAGCTACCCCCATCTTCTTTTTTTCAGGCAGCATCTTATACTTGAGCAGTCACTTCACATTTGCCATTTGAGCAGTTGTGATATAACTGCTGTTTTATTGCCGGTAGGAGAGTTTCTGTGAGGGATCAGAAGCTGGTTTTTCAGCTACCCTGGCCAAAAAGGGTTTTAGTCACAGGACTCCATTACTGGTGAATGAGTAAAGAGTCCTGACAGGATAACAAGCGAATATGAACACATAGCTCTGGCCTAAAGGTTGCTAATTGACCAAGTGGTAATACGAGGGGAAGTATTTTTCAGCCTTGAAACTCTTTACCTCCAGATAAGTATATTAAATGCCATCAGTTAACCCTTTGAGTGCAATGACCCAGTGCTGCCAGGGACATGTCTGGTAGGATAGATCCTCATGCTTCCTAATCAGCCGTGACGTATGGAGTACAGTTATAGGTCCAGATCGGTGTTCCTTTGTTGGTTGCTAAGATGTCTCTGGGCATTTAAAGGTTAGACACTAAATTGCAAGTGTACAGCAGCTCTGGCTTAAAAGCACGTGAAGAAATACAATAAATCAAAAGAGCAGTCAAGAAATAAATTATAACAATGTAAGGTGAAGAAAAATAAAATCTGAAGGATTTTTCTTTGAAATCAAGTAGATATTTGTTGTTGTTTTATTAGATCTCTTCTATCCAGATTGTTTCCTAAAGAGTAAATATGTTTTCTGAGAAAACTCCAGCTTATTTCCTTCTCACACTTGCATCATAAATATTACTAAATTTGTGGAGAAATGGTAAAGCTGTTACGTCAAGTGGGGATAAATTTATGAATAACAAGTGGGACTTCATTTAAAAAAAAAAAAAAATCCTCCTACAAGTTTAATTTTTGTACATTATTTTTTCTGTGGCATCTTAGTCATTAATTTATAGGCAGAGAAGTTCTGTTTTATTCTTAATCAGTGCTTGCCCTCTGGTCAAACAAACAAAAATAACCAACAGTGGAAGGTTCTGTACCAATCTATGTGAGCAGAAAAAGATATTAAAGATTTCACTTTTGCTGTCCTGAGAGATATTTGAAGTCAAAATTATCCATTCTGAGAGGTAGCAACTACTTAGCAGAAACTAGAATCTTCTTTGTGCTTACATTACGTAGGACTTCACCTCTCGTCTAATTTCACTGAAATTACTGGGATTACTCATCTGATAGCAGTCAGAAGATTCATTGATGGCAAACTCAGCCATGTGGAAGCTGTAATCATTTGACAAAGTAGTCATTTTACTACTTCACTTTGTCTTCATTGATAGAGAAGTATATATTTATATTGTATTGCATCATGACTAGTTCTCATGTTCATGGAAGGCATCTTACAAATAGCGTGTATTTGGCCACCAGAAAACATTTCAATTGCCTTGAGGCACCTCCTATTATTACATTAATGAAAATTTACAAACTGATTGTTTCTTATCCTAAGCTGTCCAGAAATTACCTTTAGGGAAATAATACAAACTTGTAGCATCATAAATAATAACATAGTGTTGGGAGTGAGTATAAAATTGAAGATCATTTTGTTTGCAACAGGGGAGATATAGGGAGAAAATATCTCACTTTCATAATTTCGGAGTATTTTTTTGTAGGATAACATCAAGACTTATAAACATAGAAAGCAACAACTTACGAGATATATAGTTGAGTCTCAAATGTGAGATGTGTTACACAGGCATACCAAAACCAACACTCCCCATCTGAACTGTTTCAGAGGGCCACGTGCTGGTTCTTTGGGTAAATCCGAAAAGCTGAGTTAAAAGGCAGGGATCCCCCTGAGATTTGCAGTCGTGAGACATCATGGGCTCTGCACATTGTCTTTGAACTTGAAAATCTGGTACAGTAATGAATATAGCACTGTCTCTTAAAAAGGAACATCAAAAATGTAGGGGAGAGAAGGAGATTTGGGCAGTGAATCAGTGACTGCATTACATAGCAGTGAACATCATAAATTGTATAATATATACTGTATTTAAACTTCTCCTTCTTTCAAAGCATCATTCACTCCTTCGTTGAACATCCTACACTATATTAACTCAGACTGGAGCAACTTAATTCTGTGCACCCACCACTGTCTCCAGCATCCACACTGTATGACTGCAACCTGATCTACACATACTAAGTGGCAATCTAGCAGGGGATATTCTAAAAGAGGTCCCTTGGTTATATTCCAGTTGAATATATTGCAGGCCTGTATGTACTGTATGACCCAAACTAAAAGGCAGCATGAACCTGAAGTCTTCTCTGTACAGTTGACAAATTGAGATTTGAGTGCTTGGCCAAACACTTGAGAGTCTCTGTATTGTCTGGTTTCCTGCCTGAGTTCATTTTGGTTTCTTGTAGCTCAGTATTGACACTCAAACAAAGTTTTAGTCTGCCTGGAAATGGGAAAGAAGGATTGCAGGTGGATATCCGCATGTGAGAGCTCACCAACAGCAGCTGAGTTGCCACCACTACTTATTTCAGAGATACATGATGGTCTACAGAATGCAAAAAGCTGTATATGTACCAAATAAAAACTGGATGTCCCACTTACAAGGCAACATTTTTGCTACTATTTCACTGTTTTCATTTACAATGTTGCACCTTACAAGTGTAGATTGATGAGATATGTAGTTTCCTGCCATACAGGTGCTAGACGTGGTTGACTCAGAAACATGCTGAAGATGCAAATGAATGATAGCATATTAGTATCCAGGTTGCTTTTAATCTCTAAAAAGGGTACATCTCATGTCTTTAGATTGCTAAGAATCAATAATCATATTGACCTGGTCATTAAATTCTAAAATATACCACTGCTTTAAATGTAACTGAAACAACTGTAACAGCGGGTATTTTCTAGGAGGAATAAAAGCACTCCCATTTTGAAATGTCGAGATTTAAGAAGAATCAGTTTGGTTTGTCTCAGTTTGTCTTGCGTACTCTGAACTCCAGAGTTGCCTGAGGGCTGTGTCTTGCCTTCCCCAATGGGCATTCACTTCCAAGGTCCCTTTCTTCTGTGAGACGTCAGAGCAGGTCAGTCGGAAGTCATATTTTTTATATTTGTTTTAATTGGTTTTGGTTTCTGCATTATAATAAATTTAATCAGATTATGGGTACTTGATCCCTAGGGGCTCAACTCTAATTTGCTCCTACTGCCTGGTCTTTGGTTAACTAGATATAGACATGAACCATTCCTGGCAGCGTTCCCTACACATTAGTTTGAGAAGCCATCATTTTTGTAAACATCACTCTTGCCTTCATTCAATCACACCTTTGAGATTTCCCAGTTATACAAGAGGTAGAAATTCCTCATATCAAATTCCACTTTCCTGTGTATGCCATCTTTATCCCATCATGTAGTGTACATCATTCTGAACTTGCTCAGTACTCCTGTGGGTAGTGATGTGTGTGCTCATGCAGATGCCAGTGAAATCTCTATGCCTGTACTGTATCGTGCTCTCACTATAGAGCTCTTTGTCCATCACTTCTTTGAATTTTTTGAACACAAACTCACAACTGCCATCAAATAGATGAAGTAGGAACTTTCGGATCTGTTTTTGTTTTTTTTTTTACATCTTTCTTTTAGCCTTTTTTTCGGAGCGAACAAGACTGTCACGGTTTCCCAGGGAATATGTATGTGCATTTGTCTCCCTCCCCTGAATCTGTTGACCCACTTCAACCAAATCTTATGGAAAAGGCTCAAACTGTATAGTTCGCTTTGCCTGAAACAAGGCATGTGGGAGGTGTGAAAGACCATCAGTGATCTACAAGACAAAAACTGCAGTGTGAATTCAACTGAGATTATATCCCAGAGGATTCATTCAGGGAAGATTATTTAGAAAGACTCAACATAGGCTAGCTTTAATTTCTGATAAAGTACAATACAAAGACAATTCAGGAGATATTATTTCTACTTTACATGAAACTACCCATTATTTCTTCATGTAAGTAACATACTTTACTATTCAGAATGAAGGTGCGTGGGTGATCAGTAAAGAGTATAATCCTCAGCTTTACTATAGACTTTGTAACATAGGAAGTAACATAAAGATGACATAAAAAGTGAAAGAATATTTCCTTAGCTTTTTTTATCCTCTCACGTTAAGAACATTGTACTAGAAAGAAGCACTTGACTGCTGGGTCTGATCCCTACTAACAGTGGAGATCACGCTGTGTAATCCTTTTAAGGAACTGGCCAAGCTCCACATATGGAATAACACTGTTTCTTGCCATGCGTTTTGCTCTGCACTGGACACACCTGATGCATAGCAAGATCTAGCTGAGAAAGTGAGAAAATACTACTTGGTAAGACTTCTAAATGCTTGGTATCTGTTTACCAGTAATATCAATTTAGACCAAACATTTAAGATGGAGGTTTGTTCTGTGGCGCATTTCATACTTCATTTCAGGGCTGAAGTTCAGTCCCTTAGTAAACATGGAGCTGCATGAATAATGGAGATGCTTACGAGGCACAAAACAAATACTCAAAATATTTAGAACTCTGTATGTAAGGATAATGCAGAGATTAGAAAATAAAGAGAAAAATATATGATTAAGGAGGAAGAAAAGAGGTAAATGTCACTTTACATGTAATATGATAAAATAATTATATCTTAATTCCTTGCTTTTTCTGGAATCTCGGTATTCAGAAAAAGAAGTCCAAATTTTAAAAACTGTTTCTTATTTTCATTTTGTGCTTTTGTTTATCACACAAGTTTAATTTTTTCATGATATATTTTAATGTTTCCTAAACCGAATGTAATAAGCAAGCATGACATGCTTTGTTCATTAGTTTTCTTTCCCCAAATAAATGAAGAAAAAAAACATTCCTTTTTCTCTTAGCATGGCCTGATTCCATTGACTTAATTAGTGCTATTCCAGATTTATAGGTGTTAATGTGTTTATTTTCTGATAGTGTTTAGAATAGATGTTAACACAGCAGTCACCATTTTCCTCTGTATTTAATATGTCTGATTTTGTAGTCAGAAGTTAACTTTTCAATCTCACTTTACTCACTGTGGAACCTTTCATAATGTTCTCTCTCTTTTCTCCTCAAATGTCTTTCTTCGCAATTTATAAGTCCACCAAACTTCTTGAAGTTTATTTACATCTTCTATCTGTCATTTCTTCATTTCTCTTACTACTTTGCCAAATTTGTTCCTGATTTTCCAGGTTTCAATAAACAGATTTCCAGGCATACACAACTGAAAACTGTACACAGGGAATTCTATTCTGTTCAGCCTGTATTATCATCAAATCTCAGCTTGTTTGTTCCCCTGAATACATAAAGCGAATTCAGATTCTCACAGAAAATAATAATAATAATAGTGATAATCAAGTGATTCAAGAATCATCTACTATTCATAGGTAGAAGGATGAAATAGCCCACATGAGGAAATACAAAATGGCGTTAAACACTCGAATGTTGCCCAGGATCTTTCAGAAGCCTGGGGTTTATTTAATGTACGAGAGAAGACAAAAGACTCATGTGTTTGTTTTTTCTTTATCTTACTGCATAGAATGCAAAAGGACTTTCAAAGCATTAAGATCTCTTCAGACTGCACAGCATGAGAGATGACTGTTATAACTGCCTTGCCTTTTTGGTATTATTATAAAATTCAGAACTCAAGAAGATGTGAAGTGGTTTTCTGAAAAGACCTGCTGCATTAGACGTCCAGTTCATATTTGAGGCAGACTGAGTAAGCTGGAAGTTCTCCAGTTTGTCTGTGAATTTGTTCAGATCAAAACAATGGTCATAGAAAGGGAAAGTCACTGAGAGAGATTATTTAATTTGCTTAACTATTAAAATAATGTAAATAATGATATTGTTACACGTAATTTCCATTCAGTGACCCCTCACATGTGTTTGGAAGATACCGGTATCTTACTAACCTCAAGAGACACTGTAGTTACTTTGGGCTGTTATCAAAGAATGTTTAAAAAGTTTATGAATGCTAATTCAAGGCTCTACTTTAACTTTTATTGCCAATTTTAAGACACAAACTATTCATTAATGTAGTTAAATTGGTCTTAGCGGTACAAGGTATTGACAGTCCAACACTCTTATGCCTACTCATTCACTGAGCACTCAATCCAAAGCCAAACAAGAATAAATAATAGACTCAAAGGAGAATCATGAGGATGTGAGGGACAATTTAATCACAAGGCCCAGTCTCATTACCCCTTGATGTGTTTTGATTCTTAAACATGCAGGTAGACCTGTGGTACTATCATTTGCATGTTTCACCAAATAACTGCATTTGTCAAATACACCTTTTCTGTGACTCCGTTACACGAGAAATTAATAAAAGCACATTGACTCTATTAGCAATGTGTTTCTCTTCCTTGAGCTTTATCGAGAGTTATCGCGCATTATAGTTTGGTGACAGTGCTAGAGAAAAGTGAAGACAGAACTGACCTCTCATAGCATTTTTGTGACCATGGGGCTCACACAAGCAGCTTGGCATCTGCCGGCACATCTTTAGCGAGTTGGCAGCCCCAGCGCCCTTTGCAGGTTGCAATCAAACCTGCCTTCTACAGCAGCCTCTTTCTGGCTGATTAAGTTTAATGTAATTTTAATTAAAAACCACAGTGTCAAAGGGTTTAGCTGCTCGAGAAATGAGCACAGATTGTGGCACAGTGGCAGCAGTCACTTGGAAAATGGAAATGCATCCTGACAATATTGTGTAGGGGCCAGATAAACAAAGCTGCAGCTACTGTACCTTGCAAAAAGCTGGGAGAGACCATCATTGCAAGGAACCTTATTCAAAAATATAGAGCAGTTCTGGTTCTTGTCTTTTAGCAATTTTAAAGCACATCTCAGCGACTCAGTAGAGTAATAACTGCCAAGCATTAAAGTCAACCTTTCCTCTACATTTTAATCTTTGTACAGTGAGATATATAAATCTAGGTTTCATTTTCAGTCCTTATTTATTTTGAACTGCAAAAGATTTACTTCATGCAGTAGGCTAATACAACTTTTCTCCTTAGGCTATAATGAAGAAAAGTATCCTGAAACGAGAAATTTTACCTATGCTGAAAGCAGGGAGTGTTTTGTTTTTATCTGCTTCCAGCCTTTCTTGTCCCTTGAAGCAGATCACAAGGAGATTTTAATACTTTACATATTGCAGATATTGAGCAACATTTGGAGCATGACCAAAAAAATCACTCCACTGACAAAAGGTTGCATCGTATTTGCAATGTTCAATTTCAGCAAGTCCAAGCATACATAGAGATATTGTTAATAGTAGTTTCCCAAATAAGTATATTTTATTTTCTTAGCTGCCGTATTTCTAAGTAAAGAAAATTGCTTGGAAGTTATTAAACACCCTTATCTTGGCAGAAAGTGTTAGTTTTGAAACCTGTCCTTTGAGTCATATATTTGTGAAATGAAGATTTGATCCAAAGTCCACTGAGATCAGTGGAAAATCCCCAATGAGTTAGGCTTTGGATCAGGTCCTGAGAAGTATACAAGAAAATAGGTAGGTACTGCAGCAATATTATTCACAGGAATTCCTTTCAGCAAGAAGCCTTTTTATAATTTGTAAATGCTACCGATTCTCCGGGGCCAGAACCCCAGGAGAATTCCATCTAGTGACGTCAATTCTGTAGAGGAGAACTTCCTCCGTCCCCTTTTAGGTTTGTGGGACATTTTTGAACAGATGGAGCCTATATAGGTGGGATGGGTTCCATCTGAACAGAAGGGTCACAAATGCACCGACTGAGAGGATAGACAGAGCTATGGGGGAGAGTTTAAAGGAGTGGACAGGGGGATGGGAAGCCTGTACAGAATCCAGCAGAGAGGAAGAAGCAGCTAAAATAAGCAGATGGGTAGACAAGGGGAAATGTTATTAAGGACTGAAATATGTAACGCACCTGCAGAAAAGAAATGAAGGTTGAGAGAGAAAATCAGAATATAAAACTTCTGTTGCAATACAGTTAGGAGTCATAGAAGAGACTTGTTTAAGTAATGTGTAAAAGAGATCAAACAAATAAAGACCATTTTAAAAATAGTAATATTTTACTGTAATATTTTATGAGGACAGTGTAGTGTAGTAGATGCTGGTACTAGAATGTATTTATGGACATTGAAATTGCTTTGATACCTAGGGGGCAACATGATAGAAAGCTCAGTGAAGGCCTGAATTAGGCCTCATCTATTACAATTTACTGACAAGTGAAACACACAGGACATGAATATATGAAAGTATGATGCACCTTCTTCCCCCAAAGAGGACAATGGGAGCACTGAGGAGAAAAAAGATACAGAAAGAAACCGAAAGTACATCACATCACAGAATCTTAAATTCAGAACACTTTAGAACAAACAAGCCGGTGGGAGGACATAGAAAAACAACTGAGTATAATTAAATTTAATAGGAGATAATTTGCATAGTTTGATTGAAAAACAAAAACTGAACTTCATCAGTACAACTGAAGACATGTTTCACTTCCAGTTACATTGGCCTTGGCTCTAGATGGAAAGGATTATTGAATATATTTCCATTGACCTATGTGTTTACATACTTGTTTAAAGAGGACTTTCTCTCACCTTTAGCCTAGCATCACTGTTATCTCAAATAAAATTTAAATAAATGTACCAGCTTTTATTTAGTAGTGGTTATAATGTGATGATAAGATTAACTTTTTAGTACAATTTCATCAAATAGAGCACATCTCCCATAAAGTAGCCATTAAATCTCAAGCTGTTTCGTATTAAGCAATGCTACTGTCCCCAACACCTACTACTGTCACTTTATAAATAATAGGAAATATTTTGTTTGTTTTTAAATACTTTTAGCAGAAAATATTTATGACTTGTCATTACAGATGATTCTGAATTATTGAAACTTCAATCAAGCCCTAATGTAATACTTGACCTTACAATGGATGAGAAGAAACCCAGATCAAAGCACTGCCAAGAATTCAAGAAAGGTAAGATATCTTCAATCATTTGTAACACATTGCTATGTGCCTAAGAACCTTTTCCATGTGGTTATTATCTCAAAAATTCTTAGGGCACCAGAAACACTCAGCTTTGCTTCTCAATTCTCTCTGTGCTTGTGAACAAAGTTCTAAGGATATTCCGTATGGAAACATGCAAGTGGTGCTTTTATGATCACCAAGGGAAGATGTTTCCCTGAAGCCTTTATATGTTTTCAGGAAAATTCTGAGCATCTGCCTGGAGCCTATTTGAATCATACATGCAGTTCACCTCTACAATAAAATCTGACTATGAATCTAAAGGAAAATGCCCAAAGGGTTACATGGCACAATATCAGGATACATACAG
Organism: Lagopus leucura; assembly: GCF_019238085.1. Taxonomy (NCBI): domain Eukaryota; kingdom Metazoa; phylum Chordata; class Aves; order Galliformes; family Phasianidae; genus Lagopus; species Lagopus leucura. The sequence continues at coordinate 13,097,590 of NW_024962334.1, forward strand.
CATTTCATTGGCATGCGTATAATCTCGTTATTTAAGAATCTAGATTTAGATGCTTACATGCAATTGTTCAAATAACTAGTTATGTGGAATGAAGCAGTGAGATAATTAATAACAACAATAGGTATTTTCAAATTCAGAAATGTCAAAATATTTGGCCTTTAAATCATACCAACGAGGCATGATACTATTACCTCATAAAGAATGCTGCGATAAAAATAGATATTTAATATCCTTTTTCATCTTGTTATTATGGCTAAACAAACACAAGCTGTAACTACTAACATTGGATCCAAAGAGGATTAGTTGTATAGCTTTCTCTCTTTCTACAACAATAACAAAAAGTTGGTAGAAGACTAAAAAAGTGCTTACTATATACCATTTTTACAGGCTTTCTAAATTAAATTAAAGCCACTCAACATAGCAAAAGAGCCCTCAGGCGTACTACTACATACTACTTATTTTTCAGTATTAAATATTCAGTGTTTTTCTTTTTAAAAGCACATTTTTTACAATTGTAATAAACTTCCATGCTAAATCATATTTGGGGTTGCATATAACCTTGTTTTTATCTAGGTTGTCAAAACTATGCTTTTCATATTCATCTCTATTTGCAATATGTAAAAGACTGAGTAGATTTGGAACAAATTTTCTAAGCAGTGTTTTCTTCCTTTATTGACTCAACATGTAAATTTTCTATTTACAAGTAGAAGAGTGAATAAATGGATATATTAGTCCAGGTAGTTGCTTTAGTCTCATGAGCATTCACAGTACTACTGAGCCATTAGATATCTATTTCTGTTTGTCTGCTCTATATGTTACACATATTCTCAGCAGGCTGACAATCATTCCAGTTTTCATAGTGGAACCAAACACAGGTACATAGAAGTGTAAAAACCTTTAAATACTAATATTAGGACAGTACAGTGACAAGATAATATGGATTCCTAAGTTTTTGAGTCAAAATTGACCTTTGTGTGCACAGTGGCTAATTTCAGTGAGGACGTTATGGATCAGTTTGTCTTCTGATTTCCTCTAATTATCTCACAGATACTGTACCTGTGGGACTCTTAGGAGCAGTCAGTAGTGTACTAATTACCATCTTTAAATCAAAAGGCTTCTAAACAAGCAAATGTCTTGGTTATAATCGCACATATGTTTATTACAGATTGTGTACTCTTTTTACAGTTGGAACAAGCAAGGATTTCAGTAGTGCAGCTCTGCTGTCTTTTGCAAGGACGTGAGTCCTGAATTTTGAAGGTTTAATATATATCTGAATAAATTAATAGTACTGCATAAAGAACCTGGTGAAACCCTAGATTACCTCATTGCCAAATTTCAGTTTCCAGATGCAAGAAGCAGAATGCTTCAGTAAAAGCTCTTTCAATACTTGTATGGCTATTTTATTTTCAACTTTCAAGTTATTAAAAAATCCTGCCACTATTCTATTCAATCAGAAAATAAGTTTTCTCATTAATTATTTATTCATTACTTCAACGGTGCATTTTTAAAACTTACATGATACTGAGTTCCAGCTTTCATGGAGCAGCAAAAGCCAAGGTACTGCAGGCCAGCAAAGCAGTGACTATTTCAGCCAAGGCCTATCCCACTGCTCCCACTGGAGCTCCGAAACGATGGTCAGGTCAAGAGCTGAGATCACCAAGCAAGTTCACAGAGACGAGGAAGGTCTGAGGACAAGCCAGTTAGTTAAAAGGCAGGACAAGTTCAGGTCCTGTGGTTGCCTAAGAGGTCTTAGGTCAGGTAGGGAAGTCCACAGACCAGGACCCACTGTCATAGGTCCCATGGCTGTGGCTAAACCACTGTTCCATCACAGATCAAACCTCAGATCATGAGTGCATGTGGAAACAACATTTGATGCAGATCAAGGCCATTAAGTCCTTCTAGAGTTCTAGAGTGCCCTCATACATAGATCTGTACCTGTACAGAAGTAGCTATGAAGCTCTCAGTTTCATATGAGCTGAAATTTAGCTAGATATATAAAGCAGGTTCACTTAAAACCCTGTCAACTGTATCTTCCTCTTGCATTTCCTGCTTAGGCCTCTCTCCTATTTATCTTTGTCCATTTACCCTGAGCATTATTCCATCAGTGCAAAAGATAAAGGGAGACCAAAGTACGTGACTTTTCTCATTTGCTATTGATTTTACTTACAAGGTTGCAAATTTAGTGGGTAACGATGACTGTTGGAGACATAAGGCGTTGATAAGAGCTACACTGGAGTTGTGTAGTGAGCTTTGGGGGCTTGATGCTTTTGGAGATTTTGGAATCTACAAAGAACAGAAAAGATCCAGAGAGCATCACAAAGTTTCAGTATGCAGTAAAAGAACAGATGTTCCTAATCAAACAGTAGCCTAAGTAGGAAGCAATTTATGCTGCTGCAGTGGATTGAAAGAGAGTAAGGGCAAGAGAATTGCCTATAGATCATAACAAGAAATACAAAGGCAGAGCTGCTCTCTACAACACTGGCACGTGGATCCAATCCTCCATGGTATTTTAATAAACTAGATATTGTTAACCTGTGTTCACATTTACCTTACACTATTCTGGCAACTGGGTACAAAATATTGTTGATTTTCATATATAACTACTGATTTTACTTGGAAGATACATTTTCAGTGCTGTTCAGTGGTAAACTTACCCTTTCTCAAGAAAGAAAAATACTCTGGCTTGTCATCCTCAAAAGACTGTTGACGTTAGGCCTTCTATCCATTTGCAGCAAGTAGGGAGAAATTGCATCATCCCACTAGAAAATGAATATGGTTATTTAAATCTTTCTTCACTACTGGCTTACTCTGAAATTATGATTAATTTGTTTTCATAATGCAAATTCATGAAGATAAGGAAAGACATGGACACTTTTATGAATACGTAAAGCCAAGCTCTCATTCACAAGTTCATATCTATCTTAATTTCCTTACCACAAAAGAAGTTGTATAGAGGATAAATCAGTACAATGATTTTATTTGGTGCATGCGTTTTTTGACCACTTCTCATTTTGGAGTGAAATAACAACATTTGGAATCAGAATCCTCTGGAAGGGTGGAATTTTATTATAGTAGCAAGCATTGAACAATATCAATGCTGTATAAAGTAAAGAACCTCTCCAAGGATCTTTTATCAGAATTTTGATCTGCAGTGTTGGCTCTCACGCCGTCCGATTCAATTCATCTGTATTCTGCCATGATCTTGATGTGCTCTGAAATTGCACCAAAGTATAGCTGGTCACAAATTTCACACTTACCACTTCAGACAAGTGAAAGGTCAAGGGCTTACAACAGTTGTGCAGCTCCTTATCAGTACCACAAAGCACAAATATCATGGAAGTGACTGCAGGTCAGATCAACTGTAATCTATACTAACTATAGTGAGCCTATACAGATCTCTCTGAATTATATAGTGAAGTACGTATGTTTGAACATTTAACAATTGTTTTGCTTCTTAAAGTTCCATTAGAACTAGCAAAATATAATGTTTTTATATATTTTCAGGAATATAACAGTTTTAAAATACTGTTGAGTATTTTAATCTTTTAAATTCTTTAAAAATCTTTTAAAAGTGGGATAGTTCATTTTCCAGTTTTGAAATGTTGTTTGTCTCTTAAATTAACTGCCATGTTTTAAGAGTTATTTAAATATATGATGATCATCAAAAAGATCATAAAAAGCATCATCTTTGAGTATACTACACATTTTGTTTTCTAAAATTGAGACTCAAATTAAACATCTGATTTTCTTCCTCATATTGTTTACCCAACAGTACAGTTCAGCACGAGTTTATTCTTGATTAAAAGAATTTGTTTTGTGAATATGAAAGGCTTTACTTTGAATATCATAGAATGAATGAGAGAATGGCTTAGATTGGAGGGACCGCAAAGCTCATCTAGTTGCAACCCCCCTGTCATGTGCAGGATTGCCACTCATTAACCAAGCTGCCCAGGATCGCACCCAACCTGACTTTGAAGATTACCAGGGAAGGGGCATCTACTGCTCTCATATTCCTGTGATTGTCTCTGTGTGCCTCCTCTGGACGGCTTTGCATCCTTCCTGTTCTGAGGGCTCCAGACATGGACACTGTACTCCAGATAGGGCCTCACAAGGGCAAAGCAGATGGAACAATCATCTCCCACACTTTGCTGGCCATCTTCCTTTGGTGTAGGCCAGGGTGCAGTTGGCCTTCTGCTCTGCAAGAGCACACTGCTGGTTCATGTCCAGCTTTTTGTCCATCAGGATCTCCAAGTCCTTCTCGGCAGGGCTCCTCTCAAGGAGCTCTTCTCGCATTGTGTGCTCATATCTGAGATATTCTTGTTTTCACTTCTAGCGGCTGATTAGAATTAGTTTGTTAGTCTAGTAGAGATTATTCGTTTCATGCAAGCAGTTTTGTAGCTCTTGTTATAGAATCACAGAATCATAGAATTGCTCAGGTTGGAAAAGACCTTCAAAATCATCAAGTCCAACCACAACCTAGCCATACTACCCTAACTCTAACAACACTCCGCTCAGTCACGTCCCTAAGCCTGTCCCTAGACTATTTTTAAACACATTCAGGGATGTTAGCTCAACTACCTTCCTGGGGAGCCTGTTCCAGTGCTTAACAGCCCTTTCAATAAAGAAGTTTTCTGTTTTATCCAACCTAAACCTCCCTTGGCTCAGCTTGAGGCCATTTCCCCTCTCCCTGTCAGCTGTCATTGAGAAGAGAACAACCCCACTCTCGCTGCAATCACCTTTGAGGTATTTAAAGAGAGCAATAAGGTCTCCTCTCAGCCTCCTCTTCCCCAGACGAAACAGCCCCAGTTCCTTTACTTACTCCTTGTAGGGCATATTCTCCAAGCCCTTCACAAGACTTCTTTGCCCTTCTTTGTACCTGCTCCAGCATCTCAATGTCTTTTCTGCATTGAGGTGCCCAAAACTGAACACTGTACTCAAGGTTTATCGTATACTAGAAAATATATGAAAGTTTCTTTGGAATAGATTTTAATCATACAGTACAGCAAGAAGCTAATTTATACACACACCATGCAAGAAGCACTTCAGTTCTTTCTAAAATGAGAACCCATCAATCCCTTGCATCCAAAGTAACTCTGTTTTCAGATAGCAAAGACACCTTAAGTTTCTAATGTCCCATTCTGGGGAGAGGGGGAGGGGGGGGAAAAGAGTTCTGGGGTCAGTGAGAATTATTGAATTAGTAGGCACCACATCTAGCCTGTTCAATGCATAATACTTCAGAAGTTTCTTCAAACAAAATACATTTTTTTTCTCTTGGAAAATAAAAACATTTTATCATTTCTTCAGGTGTGATGGTGGCACAAATTGCCTTTGGACTATTGCAGTACAAATCAATAATAATGAAACTTGTCCTATTACACCTTCAGATACATCTGATGGAACATGGAAGATCACTTACAATGTATTGAGCTGAAATAGCTGCTTGAACTCATATTAACAGAAAACAAGCAGAAGTCATCATGAAAAGTAAATCAAAATGAGCTAATTATCTGATGTTGGTCTTTGGAATTCAAGAAGAACTGGACCTTTTGAATGTATCTGCCTATCTTTCACATCAAAATGTTGGGTACATGTAGGAAAACATTTCCTAAGAGAGAAAGCAAAGAGTTGCCTCCGGTTCTTGCTTTACTCAGTGTAAGCTTAGCTGAAACTCAAACTCTGAAATAATACATCTGACAGAAATTAATAGTTTATTCTTTACAGTGTGTGCAGCATCTTAAAGCAAAACACCAACAAACAAATTGGCAGCTGGCATTTCAGATTGCAAAGTGTTAGCCATCTGGTCCCATAAAATAAAATATTTATTTGATTTTTCTTAAGTATCTAAGTTAGCAGACTACTAAGAGATTTCAAGACCTTTGTTTCAGGAACACTTTTTGCTTGGAATTCCATCAATAAATACTATACTATGTATTTGTTTACTTTATATTTGTCTTTGTTAAGTCAGATAAGGAACTTCAGAATTGAAGTTGTCTTCAGAACCTCCCATATGTTTTCGAGTAACAGTTGCTGTAGCATAAGCCAAGTGGCTCACTCAGCTTTATATAACACTGCCTACATTACGTTTTATGTTACAAGGTTCCTTTCACTTGTTCCCTCTTCTACGACAAGTATGCTGATCCCATTAGTTAGAATACACAGAGGAATTTCATTTTCACAAAACTACATTACTAATGGTTTCTACTGTATTCCTAATGTCTTGTGACATTAAAGTCTTATTTGAAAAGTTTACCGTTACTGATTTTGGCTTCAGCAACAACATAATTTGAAGATACTACCACTGTATCTACTCTTCTGTTTAACACTGAAATTGTTGAAAAGCAACTTCATACTGACAAGGTGATAACAGAAATGTGCCAATAACATTTAATATTGCTCTGTCTGGAACAAACTACTTGTTAGAAGTTGCTCAACACTTGGTGGTAAAACTAAAATCAGTAATCCAAAATGCAATTTAAAACAACAGCAATCTCTTCTTTGACACAATCCAACAGTACTCCACGTTTCTATTCATGTTGATTAGGAATTTTTTGTGCACAGAACATCAGTGTTACCATTGTTTTATAACATAAAGACTTTACCAGAAAGCAGCAGAAAGGGTTTCTTACCATTCTTTTTCACTTCTTGAGATTCTGTTGAAAGCTAAGTCTTAGATGCTCAGATTCATGCAAGTTATGCCCACAGGCACAGAAATGTTTTCTGAGATAGTGCTGTTCTCTTATGCTTATTGGCATGAAGTCATCCAGTCCTAGCCAGGATTTTTTCTACTACTGTGGATTTTCAATCAATAAAAATACCTCATGCATTTTGCATATGCAGAACACAGTACTTTAAGTTCCTCATGGGCAACAGACAAGTATATATTTGAACACCATTGGGAAAAAAATCTAAGAGTAAATACCATCTTCAGTACACTTATGATTCAATTCCCTGTAACTGGCAATTGCAAATATCCAAAGAATGTAATTGCTTGCTTATCCCAAAGCACATCACTGGGCAGAAATAAAAGTGTTGGTTTCATATGCTGATTTATTTTTTTTTAACCTTACACTAAACTTGGAATTCTATTAGATGAGTTACAGGTATGGAAAGAGTATGCATCAGGCTTAGCCTTCGGTGTTCAGCAATTCAGTGCTCATGACACCATGTATGCCTCCAGCTCCAGAGTAGAAGGGATGCAGAAAAGGAATGACAAAAGGAAAGAGAGAAGGTAAGGTGGTGGGAAGGAGAAAAGGAAGAGGGAGAGGAAGGGGGAGATGAAGAGGAAGAGGGAGAAGAATAGGAAGAGAAAAGAGGAAGAGGAGAAGAGGAAAAAGAAGGAGAGGAGAGGAGAGGAGAGGAGAGGAGAGGAGAGGAGAG
>NW_024962334.1:13105066-13218188 GCF_019238085.1 Lagopus leucura
CCCAAAAAGCATTACAAAATCAAAAGGACTCCAAGAAAGGAATCAAATCTGCTAATATTAGTTTAAGTTCCACATTTCCACATTTGGGGGACTATCACTTATCACAACATGGTAGAATATAACAAGGCACTGCAGGGAGACTATGTTGAAAGACCTGCTCAATTCCTCTGTTTGAATGAGCAGTAAAATGCTACAGACTGGAAGGGTGGGATTAGAAATAGTACCAGACAGAAGCAGTTGTAAGTCTTGGACTGACTCTAAAGGTAGGATTCAACTGTCTAAATGCAAATACTTTCTGTTTGAGGTGCCCTACAGTATCAAAGACATCCACACATATGATCTTTGCCAACAGGCTTTAAACCAGGTATATCAGGATATAGTGATGACAGCTCACATGTAAGTAAGAGAAGAGCAGTTGGGGTGGTAAATATATGAAATAGGGTGATGGTTGTAACAAAACCCTCAGGAAGGATAAGAGAGGTTAAAAGAAGGTTTGCCTCAAGTGCTTGTGCACAGATGCACACAGTCTGGGAAGCAAACAGGAAGATCTAGAGCACTGTGTGCAAGCACAGAACAAAGACACACAAGAATGAAATGTGGTGACATAGTTCACATTGCTGGAACTCTGTGCTGTTTGGATATGGGTTTTTAGGAAAAACAGGCAAAGCAGACAAAGAAGGGGGAGGTGCTGTCTATGGGAGGGAGTAGCCTGGATGTGTGGAGCTCTTTTAGGTGAGAGAAAACAGACTGACAGAGAGCTTACTGGTCATGATTAAAGGAGAGGCTGGTAAGGGTGACAGTATAGTGGGAATCTGCTATAGATCATGCAGTCAGTATTAGGAAATGGATCAAGTCTTCTTTAAACAACTGAAGGAAGTGACTAGATCACAACCCTGATTCTTATAGATTGCCACACTAGAGTTGGCAGATTCTATTGAGAAGGTCCTGGGAATATTGGTAGGCTGTACACTAAGCACGTCGGTAGCATGAGCTTTGCATACTGATGTGTATCAACAGACCTACGGCCAGGAGATCAAAGACAACTATTACTCTCTTCTCTTTGCCACTTGCCAGAATGCATCTGGAATCCTGCCTTTAGTCCCCCGCTACATGAAAGATACTGGTAAATATGAGCAGGTCTAGCAGAGGGCAACAAAGGTGATCAAGAAACTGCAGTCTTGCATAGTATGGGTGTCTTCAGAGAGCAAGATTTTTTAGAGAAGAAATGAGGGGACCTAACAGCAGCTTTCTGACACCTAAGAGAAGGTTGTCAAGAAGGCAATTTCTTTACTAAGAATTGCTTTGGAAGAAGAAGGGCTGTAAATGGAAACACTGGAAATGAAAACCAAACAAGCAAACAAAAGAAGCATTCCATTATGAAGATACTTAAACATTGGAACAGGGGCCCAAAGAAACTACAGAATCTACAGAATCTCCACCCTTGGAAGTTTCCAAGACTCAACTAGGTAAAGCCTGAGATAACTTTATCTGAATTCAGTGTTGACCCTTCTTTAAGTAGTGCTGGACTGAAGAACTCTGAAGATTCTTTCTCCATAATAATTAGGTCATTTTATTATACATGGGAAATACATGGTTCAGAAACTCTAGGAGACTCTAACTGTTTTGGAATGACGGATAGAAATCCCATGGAAAACTCAAGGGCACTTCAAGTGGCTTCAGGGACTTGTATTAAGGCAACTGAAAGCCTGCTTTTACTTCATAAAGTACTGAAGTGACACATGATTATGATCTCTTTTCTCACCACAAGTGCAGTGTATACACAGGAGTATATTGCTGCCTCTTCTTTTTCCAACTCCAGTTGGCTGTTGTGTCATTTTAGAATTCATTTTGAGGGAGTTTATCATCACAGTCTTTTGATCAAATGGAAAGACATTTCTGGCAATTCCTGACAAGTGAAAATCTCTTTCCAATATGACATCCAGTCTAAGGATCATGCTTCAAGGTTGAATCAGCACATTTTTAACATATTTCAAATTCATATTATAACAGACACCACTGAAGCTAAAATTAGAGACAGGGGTAAAATAGATTTAAAATGTCTAATAAAATAAGTAGTAATACAGTGAAAATGGTCAGACAACCAAATCTTTATTCTGCCTTTATGACATGCCAATGGGCCTGTGTCATATGTCACTTCATTAAGTGTGACATATGACACGTAGCTTCTCTGCCACAGGTCTTGTGAAGGCTGAGATTTCATGTTCACATACCAGAATATACCAGTGAGATGGATTATTGCATCCAACTGATTTTTGCTATTTATAAAGGCACAAGAGACATAAAATGCAGAGCATAGATTTTTCAACTATATTTTTTCAATTTAATACATCTCAGAGCAGACCAAAGGGTTGTTTTCTTTACCTATACATTATATTGCAGCGTTGTCTGTTAAACTCAAACAAAGCAGAACAAAAGGATATATTTGCATATTCCTTTCCTTTCAAGTTTTGTAGTTTTAAATCCATGTTGCTTGTATTTACAGACTAACGATGCGCCATGATGGAGGAAGCTTAGTATGTCACTTGGCATGATTTTTACTCAGCATATAATATTTTGAGAGCCATTTTTTTCAAGCATAGCGTAATAGGCTTTAACTTTGCTAAGCTTTTCTGCCAGGCCTCCAGTGCCCTGCTGTTCTATTATATTGAACTTGTAAGCAGGACGCTCTGCCAGGCTCACCCAGATTACTGCTGCAATAAGGGCCCTGCTGAGTGACTAGTGTCATGATAAGTGCTAGGGAGGGAGTTCACCATCTTGGCATACTGTTCTCATCTTATTAAATTCAGCTTTGTGGAAGCAGGGAGTCTGCCTCTCGGCCTCACTGGCTCTGGCTCAGTCCAACTGCTACTGTCAGACAATATGAAAATAGGAACCACCACAGCTAATGGCAGGTGCTGCACCACAGCTGAGGGAAAAAAAGAGCTTGCTCTCTCTTTCTCTCTCTCCTTTTCCCTTTGGATTTATAGGCACTGATTTGAAAACATATAGCTTTTTAATATTATTATTGCTCTCATACTCAGAGATACTTGCTGAGTCACTGTTCTTTTTGAACGTGTTTATTCTGTTCACTTTATCAAGCCTTTTTGTTCTTATCTATTTGTATTTGAGAATTGCAATGCAGTGAACAAGTCCTTGTCAGATCAGGTCTGCTACCACCCAGATTTGGAAAAGCAAGGTATTCTAAGGATCCAGTCCTAAAATCCCTATTCATGCAAAACTTCCTACGGAGTGTTTACTGAGGAAAATTCTCCAAATTCCAGACCTGAGGTTGTACTGAGGGTGAAACAAATTAGCCATTCAAGTCACCCCAAACTCAGTGGCACTTGCTTCCTGAATTCTTGTTTGCCATGTTAAAATCTAACCCAAAGATCTGGGTGGAGGATTCAGGCAGGTGATTCTTTCCAAAGCCCCAAAATGACCAGCTGTCATGTCTGTGTGTAAGCTGTGCTGCTGAATGCAGCAGGAAAAGTGCAACATTCAAAGAGGAGAGAGAGAACAGACAGAGAACTGTGTATTTACAAGACATCCCTTGGAAAGGAAGAAAATAAAAATCACTCGTTTTATGGGATGAATTTGCACATATTTAAGGAATGGCTCTGTTCTGAATATTGGTTTCTAAAAGAGTATGTGCCCTTTATTTTTAAGCCATAGGCTTTTCTCAGCTAAGAATAACAAAACACTTCTCAAGGGCTTGAGAAAGGATAGATAAATTACTTCTGCACTTGCTGGTATCTCTGCACTTCCAGTGTCTTCCCTGACATCAGCAAATACATTATTTCTCACTGTTGAGTGATAAACTTTCAGATAATCCAACTACTGTCACTTCAGCATTTTGTAAACTGGACCTAAGCAGCAGAGGCAGTATAACCTTTCTGACAGAAATATTGATGTGGCCCAGTCACTGTATAGCAAAACCAAGTTGGGATCAATAGAAAACCCAGATTTTCAAATGCACTTATGGCAGGAGTTGCTAGGTCTGGCAGGTTGCAGTTCAGCAGCACACTTGTTGGCCACGTCTGTCTTCATAAGTGTGACAGATTTGATTAAGCTCTTTGAGAGAGACTAATGTAAAAATTCAGAGAAAATCAGACCTCTCTGCCAATTTGCAGTATCACATTGACAATTCATTACAGGCTCATCAAAGGTAAGGAATAAAGGACTTAACATTTTAATCCCCCAAGAGAAAATGAATAAGGAAATTGTATTTCAAAAAACTGATTTTTTTCTTGAAAACCAATAGTGGAGAACTGTTATTGAAGCTGACTATCATGAATATTGTGTCACAGATTTCTCAAAACCTAAGCAATTTGCATGCAAGGGAATTCTTGTGAAAATTCAAGAGCAGATGAAAGGATAAAACAAATCTATCTGGTCAAATTCATTAGTTGGGTGAATCCAATTTGTTTATACCCGTTCTTCATTTCTGTATGACATACATGAGCTTGCATTTGCAAAGGTTTTAAAATGTTCCTTCAAAGCCATAGTTTTTTATGTTTGGTTGTTGGGGTTTTTTTTGTTTGGTTGGTTTGTTATTTTGTTGGATTTTTTGTTTTTGTTTTGTTTTGTTTTGTGTTGTCCTTCCCATATGTGTGTGGCTTGTTTTTCTTTTGTTTTCCTTAAATCTCTTGTTATCCTGATTCACTGTGATGGTACTGGGGGGATGGGCAAGAGGAGGGTAGGTTGAGGTAGGTGGTTTTTTTTGTTCAGGTCACTGTGTAGTTTGCAGAAAGAAAATATTGCTTAGAAAAACATGATTGTTTTAGAAGAGGTTTTAACTTTAAGTTTTCTTTTTGTCCAGTTATTTCTCTATAGACTTAGAAAAGTTTGCCTGCAGTTGAGAGCCTTGCAGCTGATTAGTGGGTCATGGTGGAATAGTTGCAGGAAATTGTCTGAGTAGTAAAAAAAAACCTAACAAACTCAAGCAAAGTTCTTTATCATGTGAAATTGCTTATATTTTGTTTTGCTTTGAGATCTTTGCCGCTGAATCTAGGCTTGAAATCAATAGGAAGGGGGATAATTGTGTCTTGATTCAGACTGTATTTATGAGGAGTACATGGAGTCTGCTCCAATCCAGAGGTGACACTGATATCTACCTCATGCCTGCAAATATGGAGCAAAAAATGTAATTGGTGGGTTTAATGACAGTTCCGTCAGATTCTAAGGGATTAAAAGGCCTTTGGATGTGACTGCAAGAACCCTTTCTTTGCAAGGAGAAACATCAACTTAGGTTTCACTTGTTTCAGATTTTTAATCATTTTAACATGGAAGAAGAATGCCTCAAGGTATTTCGATTGGACAGCATTTTTTGACAGGATAGCAGAGCTGGAACTGGCGTTTCCTGTAGTAAATCTGGACCTTGAAATTTGATCCCACCTACAGTGATTTTGCAGCTGAAGGGTCTCATACATTTTAATTGTAAGAATCAGTTGGGCAAGCCATTCTGAGTGAAGGTGGGCCTATAAAAAGTATTCACACTTGTCTTTCATTCATCACAACAAATAACACTGAGTGAATTGCCTTCACACATCAGGCATCTTTTGTCCTGGTTGGCCAGCGGCATCGTTTTGCAAAAGGTATTCGTCAAGCACAACAGGCAAGCACGAATTGTATAAGCCCAGGTACTCTTGTGTTATGATGGGAAAAATAATCAATACATAAACAGACGCAATTGACCAAGTGTCTATTTTTTAATATAGTTATGTGTGTTTGGTTTCTATATATTTATGTATTTTTTTCATTCTATGAAAGCAGCATTTTTTAAATGGCAATTTGGAGATAAATACATCCTTTCAGTGTCTGTAGCAGGAAAGCTGAAGCATTATGCTAGCAAGCAAGAATGAGAGGAAAAAAACAAACAACAAATGAATCTATTTTCACTGTCCAAGTTGAATCAAATGTGAAAAATAAACAAACAGCACAGATGGTGAAACAGTTTAAATTTTTAATACTCTTCCAGTGTTAACCATTTCCAATGTTTATAACTGCATCATAGCAACATACACTGAAATGTGTTATTTTATTATTTAAATAATAATTTTAGCAGACGAGCAATGCGTAATTTTCTACAAACTCATATTTAAAAATATTTTTTGGAACATAACCAGTTCACATTTTCCTGAATAAATATTAAACAATCTGTTCAAATGCTAAATCTTTGGCACAGTATTATTTCTGTCTACTGTGGATAACATATCTGAAATCTTACAGTTCCGTATGCTCATTTCTTTTTCTTTATTAATATACAGTGTCCAGAAATGTAAGCGTAGACAGGTAAAACTTGAATTCTCAGTAACTCCCTTCATTGTTTCTCAGTATTCTCACAAACAACACAAATTTTGGAGAGAATCCCAAATGGCAGGTGCTGACACTAAGTAGAGACAGGAACAGCCTTCTTGTTAACATATTAGCTTCTCCTCAGCTACCACTGCTCTGTTACAAAACTCATTGACAATGAAAGAATGAAAGCTAAACAAAGTATATGATAACTAATTCAGTACTACTGCAAATATTTCAAACAGCTGCATAAACCTTTCTGCAGCTTAAATGCAAGCCCAGCAAAAAACCTTTGAAGCCTTCTCTATGCCATGTTGGATAACTTCCAAGCAAGTATATTTTCTTTCCAGAGCAAATTTAAAGCATTCTTTGCAAAAGGTGGTGTCCTGGAGAGATGAACTGGGAAAGCAGAAAGACAGATGGAGGAAAGCAAATGAATCAGGTACTCCTGCTTGCACAAGGAAGTGAATGAGGAGAACAAGTAAATGATATGACCTCAGCACATCCATATTGCTGTGAAGAAGACCCATTAATAAATTTTACATTAGAGTACACTGTACATTAACAGTTGATCTAAATAGTCTCACAGCAAGTCACTGGACTCCTAACTCATGAAAGGGAGAGAAACATAGAAAGAATATAGTAGTTCATGCAATGTTGCAAATAATTAGTGTAATGATATTATTATACCTTTTCAAATTATTTTTGCTTCTGTTAGGGAAATGTCAAAGATGGAGAAAGCAAACATTCTGGTCTCCCGATCAAGAGAAAAATACAGCTTTCACTGGTTTTGTTCTTGTGCTCAATATTTTCCCTCAGATCTTCTTTCAGATCTGTTACTGTCCTATTGCCCAGTTCTATGGATGGCTGTGGATGGCTTGGTGGATGTTGACAGAGTTACCAGAAATATAATGGGCCCAGTTCTGTGGAGCTGAAATTTTCTTGTCAGAAGCAAAGTAATGGTTGATTGAATCCACATTAAGTGAAAGTAATATTTATAGAGAGAATAGCCAATCTATTCAAAGAGTGTTTAAGAGGAGGGGAAATTATTGGATACTTCTTACACACATATATATATTTAATGAAATATTTTAATGTGGATTATTTGTTATTTGCAGGATATTTTTGATCTATCATTTCATGTATGTATTCCTCTTCTTGTTCTTTCTTTCCCATTGGCAACAAGAAGACATGGAAAATGGAAAAATGAAAACCACATGCTGGTTGAACTATATCCATATCAATGGCATATGTAATGGGAAAGATAGGAAAAAGGATAAAGGGAGCACGGTCTATCAGCTGTCTACAACTACATAAACTTTGTTTTCATTGCATCTTTCTTTTTTCTATCAATATCCAGAGCATGTCTCTTGTTCTCATCATAAGACTGAAGAGCTGAAAAGCTGTCTTGCTTCAAATCACAGATGGGCGGTGAATATGGAGGATATCTTCTTTATTTAGAGATCCTCGTGAAAGATCATTCCATTGAAGTTAATGACTACTATCAACTGATTGGGCCTTTTTTTCCCCCTTTAACTTGAGGTTCAGATTTCCACATTACCTAGCTATATATTGATGTTCAGCTCATGCCAGTTGTGTAGCATACTGCTATTGTGAAGGTGCTATAGCCCTTAATATACTTTACCTTCCCTGTTTGGTTGCTAAAATTTCAATTTTCCCTGTTTTCCTTGGAAACTGTAACCTCGTGATGGATGCTGTTAGCTATGTTTTGCTGGATAAATACAAAACCATAATTTCATTTTGTTTCTAGGCTATTCATCCAAGGAAGAGAGAATGCTTAGGATGTAGCTCATTCATGTGTTTTAGCTAATGGGTGCCCCAGCTGAGATATCCTATAATGAACCTGATTTTTGGAAAATAGGTTTTGAAACTGGGCCTTTAGCAACAAGCACTATTTGCTGTCAGAAGATTGACAGCAAGTATATGCTGCCTTGTTTTCCTCCCTAATTTGTGCAGACCTCACTTTGGTCCATATCTGCTGAGTATCACAAAACTCTTCTATATTAAAAAAAGTAGTTTTAGTGGTACCTGTGATAGATTCACATCCTCTACATATCAGCCACAAGAGGGGGATGTGGAATACTCATGAATACTTGGTTTTAGTACACTGTTTCTGACAGTTGTCAGCATTATTGGTAGCTTTTTTGACTTTTGACATCCAACTTCTTTTAGCACTAGGCTTATTTTCCTGTAGA
The DNA here is from genome assembly GCF_019238085.1 of Lagopus leucura. Classification (NCBI taxonomy): domain Eukaryota; kingdom Metazoa; phylum Chordata; class Aves; order Galliformes; family Phasianidae; genus Lagopus; species Lagopus leucura. The sequence goes on from NW_024962334.1 coordinate 13,113,577, forward strand.
ATATGGCTTGCAACAGTCTATTTTCAGCTAGAAACAGCCTTCAGAGGGGTTCAGATGGAAACATTCTGTCACCTAAATTTGACTCCTTCGTTACTCCTTGAAAGAGCAGTGACAGTTGTTTATGCTTTCACAGACCTATGCAGCTATCTCAACACAGAAGAAGCAATCAATTGTACAACACGATTTTTTTGAATAAGTTAATATTTGTTTTCTAATCATGAGGAACCTGATTTAAAGCAACTGTACTGTGGTAGACTGCTTTGAGGGCAGAATGGTGCATACTGTAGAAAAATGTATATGAGGGCATATAGACATTTGCTTTTGGGGACTGCATAGATTAGTACATCACTGCATACTAACAAAGTGCTAATTGCTCCTTTTGACTACAGGCCCAGTTTACAGGGCTTTAGCACAAATGTGATCAGTGCACTGAATTACAAAACTAACACTGTGTTATTTCTCGGTACAGCTTGCAAATCCTTTTAGGGGAGTGTGCATTAGCCGTAACTGGATACAAGAAAAAAAGATGGCATAGACATACTCTCTTGCAATTTAGAAGGTACCAGCTTGATGCTAGTTACTCATGTTGTAAATGTTGCATTCACAATAACAGGTGTAAAAGCAAACAGAATACCTCCATTTATTTCATGCTGGAATTACATTTTAATATTTGATGTAATAGCTACACAAGCAATAATTTGTCTCTACTTGGTATGTTAGCTAAAAAATACAGGTGTGAACTACTTTGAAGAGGTTATTGCTACTGATCTTAGAGAAATTTTAAAATAACATTGGTTTAGAAGATTTGCCAATTACTTAATGACCATTTCATAATAGCTGAGAAGGTAAAATAAAACAATGTAGAATAGTCTCTCTTTTTATCTTGAAGTAATCAGAAAGGTAGATATTTCTGATTTAAAAAAAAAAAAAAAAAGATGAATGAAAAAAATCAAAAAAAAACCCCATATCTCATTTTTCTATCCCTTTTCTAAGAGCCTAGAATCGTTTTTTCACAGAGTTCTTTTCACATCTCAAACAGTTTAGAAAGAAGCATCCTGACTGTATAAGTGAAGAAGCAGTAAGAGACTCCAATGGTCTGAAAAGGCAAAAATCTACAGGTGCCATTGCTGCACATTATTTCAGCCTTTTCTAAACCAGCCTCTGATCACGTTCTCCTGCTAACATGGAAATTTGAAGGTCAAGTTTCCTTCATGTATTTGTTAGATTCCGTTCTTCTTTACATACATACTTCTTGTTTTAGGTCAGATGCTTTCTTTAGATAGGCAGGCTGGCACTAACTCTATTTTCTACCAAATTTTAGTTCTAGGACTACATATTTTTCATTCAGGATTTAAAGTCCTTAGTACTAGAAGCCCAACATGACAGTTCCAATATTGTAGTATTTTAGAGTTGGGCATACATTACATATTTTAGTAAGGAAATGGTATTTGGAAAGATGGTATTTGGCTATAGAGAATAATCAAGAGTTGTGACAAGAATAGACAAAATATTTTGTGAGGTTTCTTTTTACATGTTGTTAAAGCAGCAGTGGTACTGAATAACACAAATTCTACTTCTTTTTTTTTTTTTTTTTTCATAATAACAAAGTTGATAAAAAAATGTATGTATAATGTAACTGAAAAGGACCAGTACGTGTCACAATAAGAGCACTCTGTGTCACAAAGCTTGTATGTGTTAGCTCCAGCCAAAACAACCACCCACTCAGGGTTCTGAAGGGTAGGCATGCTGTTATGACCCAGATTCAAATGGTGAGAGTGGGAGTGAGAAAGTGAAAGTGTTAACAATACTTCAAGAATAGAGCTAATGAGAAGGGAATTTCTGGGATTCCTCTTTCATTCCAATTCTCTCTCAAAAGAAAACCACAGAGTTCCCTCTAAAAAAATAAGAAGTCTTTTTGGATTATCAATAAATATTGAACCTGTAGAATGAATGACGTGCAGCAGAACCTTGTACCTGTCCTGGCTGAAAATACATGTGTGAATTCTGAAGAGAGACATATAAATTGAGAGGTATAAAAACCTCCAAGAATTAGTGACATTTTGACTAGTGCTGAAACACTTTTTGAGAACAGAAAAAGAGGGGTAATTTAGAATACTGACATACTTCTTTGTCTTGCTGCAGCTGCCATAAACTTAAAATACAATAAATTTGCTGTAGCTGTCAACACCAAATCCAGCAGACTGCCCCACCAAATAGCTTGCACAATGGCTTTTTGGAGAGGATGGGGCATATGCTTACCACACTGCTGCAAAGTCTCCTTTTTCTTGCTCCTTCATCTGCCTTGACTCACTTCATTCTTACTAGAATGATTGCTGTTACATTGCTGCGGTATTTAATATTGTATATTTTACAAAAATTTTAGGAAGCCTACCAGCTCAGATTCCCAGATCCTCACTGAATGTGGTAAAGCAAGTAACACTGGCAAATTTCAGCATTTTACAATAGTTGCTTATTTAGTTTTTATTTAAGTGTAATAATTAAGGAATAAATGCTTGAACAGACTCTAGCAGCTTTGATGTTGAATAACACTCATAAATTCAAATTATTTGATCCATTGCAAGTAGATGATTCATGTAGATCAGTTCTATACAGAAGACATAATGACTGCAACATCAAGTTCTCTGAAAATTTCAGTTCTTCAGGAATTCCCTTATTCAATTCAGTTCTCCATTGTAAGTGTACAGCAGTAAAAATAATCATGTGTTTGTTCTCTGTTTAACTTGTTAAAACTGAACGGAGTTAAAGAGCTACCACTATTTCTTTCTGTTAATGTTTTCTTCCTTTCTTGTAAGCAGCTTTCTGGAAAGAATGAGAAATGTCAGTATGTGGTTGCTTGCTTACAATATTAGAGACTTACTCCAATAACTGTGATTCTTTTCAAAATAGAAGTGAACTATTTAAGTTATCGGTTGTGTTTGCAGAGAAGCTCCTCTAAGATAGAGCATAAAATAAAAGTGGGGTTCAGGGGTGGCTCATTAGCCTGCCTTCCTCTGAAACTTTCCTGAGGTGACGGAAGACTGAAGAGAAGGAGGACATTATCTCCTTTTGTGAAGGTTCTTGTCAAGACTTTTTCTCCCAGTGACTGAGCACAGATATTGAATGTCTGTTCTATCTCCCAAATGTCTGATGTCAACGTCAGATGTCATCTTAGCAGCAGCAGCAACAGCCGCTGTGACAGTAAAAGGCAAACAGTGGAAGACATAGCCAAAATGCTGAAGTCCCTGCTTCCCTCCTCAGGGCTAACAAAGCATGCAGAGACCTACATTCTGAACTTGGGACACAGCTGTTAAAAGCACTTTAGTTTTCCAACCTGTGTGTCTGGAAAACTTTGTGATTGCAAGTGATTTGGACAAGTCTGGCTTTTAGAGCAAAGTAAAACTAGATACTTAAAGTTTGAAGGTGTAACAGCTGAGTAAGAATGGTAGAATTTCACACCTCTTATTTCAGATTTTCAAATGGGGCAAAACAATGTGCCTGCTTTTTTAACTCAACTTTGTATTTAATAAAATGCGATATATGAAAATATAAAAGTATATGGATGGAGTTACATGAGCTGTACAATATACCCCAGAAACCATAACATATTACATCTGTGTAGAAGTCTTCATTTTAAAGGGAATTTTGAAAAGTATTTACCTCACATAAGAGCTGTTCATTAGTCTCATCACATAGCCTGAAACAGTGGAACTGTTAGCAATATATAGCAGTGTTAAAAAGTGCTTTAAAATGTCTGTATCCAAGGACTAGAATGAATTGCCTTACAGTAGGTTGTCATGCTGTTTCTTTTTCTTCTTCTTCTTTTTTTTTTTTTTTCCAACTACCATCTGTGCTCCAGAATTTAGGCTTTTATTAAAGCAAAAATCACCTGTAAGGTTTTGGATTCATTCACAGTAAAACTCCTCGTAACAAATGAGAACCTGATCATTTAAACTGGAAGAGGGAAGATTTAGATGATTTAGAAAGAAATTTTTTACCTTGAGGGTGGTGAGACACTAGAACAGGTTGCCCAGTGAGGTTGTGGATGCCCTCCATGGAGGCACTCAATGCCAGACTGGACAGAGCTTTGAGCAGCCTTGTCTAGAGGGAGTGTCCCTGCCTATAGCAGGGGGGGTGGAAAAAGGTGATCTTAAAGATCCAACCCAAACCATTCTATCAGTCTATGACCATATGATTTTAAAGGAAAACTGACATTCTGTCCTTTTCCACTTTGTATGTGATCCTTATTAGTTTAAAATCTGAGCAGTTCTAGAATACTATCAAGTCATCTGAAGGGAAAACCAGAAACCAAATCCCAGGTATTGCAGTGAAGCTTATTTGCTCTTCTACAAGTTTGCAATTGCATCTCTGAGAGGTCAGAATTATCCCATTAATCTTTGTGCAGTACCAGCACGGACATCTAATGTCAGTAGCTTAACTGTAAATTTTAACCATTCAATCTTCAAGCAAATCTTCGACTTCAGATGCCTAGAGATTGACAGAGGTTGACCTGTGCAGTAAACATGAGTAACTGGAGAGATAAGTTACCATATAAACTGCTAATTAAGAAAATTTCTGAAGATTCCTGTGGAAATTTTAAAAATACATTTGTTTGAAACACTTGGGCAATTTGGTGGGTGGGTTTTTATGAACAGCACTGTATTTTTTTCCATTCTTTTGTTTCCATCATTTTGAACTGTAGAAAAACTCAAGTGGAAAAAAAAAACAACAGCCAAAAAAACTTGCTATTATTATTATGTCCATCATTATCCTTGTCCATAACAGCAGGGGAACTTTGTCCATGGGTGTCCAACCTTCTGGCAACCTAAGCTGCACTGGGTGAAGAGGAATTGTCTTGAGCCACGTATAAAGCATATGATATAGTTAATATATACAACAATTATTATTATTTTTAATATAATAGAAAGCCATAAAACCAGTGGGGTATTTGGCCTTGTTTTGAGAAACCAGTGCAATGGTCTGCTATGATAGCAGTGATTGCAATTGTCAGTGAACTCTCAAGATGTTTGTGAGAGATTTTTGGTGAAATTGTACTCTTCCCATGATTCATCCTTGAGAATAATTGTTCACAAATGTATGTACTGCCAAAAAGTGATGACATGAAGGTGTGATTGTGAAGTGAGGGGTGTTTCTCTCTGATAAGAGAGGCCTTATAAAAGTCTGATAGAGAAACAATGTCAACTTTTTCTTTGAGTTGAATATCTGATAGCAATTCTATACATTTCATTTGAAAACTTGCAGGTCATTTATTTATGTCAACTGAAAATGGATTTGCAAATGTGCAAAAACGATGATTTTTTCAGCATTCTTGAAAATTATTCTCAAATTCCTTTACCAGAATGCAAAGCATGACTGCGTATTTCTCACTGTTCACAGGACTGTGTTTAGCCAGCGTATCAAAATGCATACAATTATTTGCCATCACTTGAGTTAGCACCGCGTTTTGCCCTGCTCGTGTCCTGGTTTCAGACCAGACAGTTCAGATTGCACATTGATATGTGGCTGTTGTGAGTGATGGGTGAGTGCCTAGGGCCAGGCAGGGTTGCTCAGTGGGGCACAGCCACACCATGATGGCACAGGATAGGGAGCAGCCGCAGAGCAGGCTGGGCCAGGCTACATGTGACATGCAGGCCAGAGTTTGGATGTGACTGATTTTGTCCTTCACATGCAATAAGCCACCTGGTTTGTGTACTGTTTGAAGAAGTTCTTCAGAATAGTATTGACAAAAACAGGCTCAGTGTAGGCCAGATGAGAGCCTTTTTAATGTTCTGAAGTTTTGCATTCTGAAACTATTTCCCCTTTTTGCGAATAGCATTTCTGAGGCATTGTGTCTCTCAAGCAATTCCCTTCTGAATCTGTGGTGTTTTGGGAGACAGGAAGGTACTAACCAGGTATGACATCATTTAAGTTGTAAAAACTGAGATTTTGTTAAGCCTAAATCAATGCTTGTGCAGCCCTTCAGAAGTATATTGTACAGTATAATTGCTATCTGCAACAAAATTGTTAGCTATTGACATATGGCTTCAGACAGCATTAAAAAAAAGCCATGTGCTCACACTTTTCTGCTGTGGGAGTCACCAGAAATCACAGGATTTTTAAAATACTGTGTTGTATTGGCCAGTAAACAGGGAAAAAAATGATGTTGGGGAGAAACTTCAGCATACTGAAATGCAGCTCTGCTAAAACATGGTATTTCTAGGGAAATTTGGCAAGAAAACAATATTCTAGAGATTGTTTTTCTATTACTAACCCAAAACAATGAGGTAAAAGGATAAGGAAAGCTTTGAGAGCCAGCGGCTTGACTGGGTGACAGTGCAATTCACCCTCTTTCCACATATATTATTTACAAACCTGTGTAATTTGTAGTAAAGTTTTACTTAGTTGTTTTCTTTAATTTATCAGCGGAAAAGAGTGAGAAACTGAAGTGTGCAAGTGCCAGCTGCATGTTGCAGCTGCAGCTCTTCAGCAGGCAGGGCGTAACTTCTTGCTGAATGAAGTCTGAAGAGATGACTGTGGCTTGAACTTCCCAGTAGCCCTTGATAACTTGTATCAAAGCAGATATCCAAAAGTGAAATGCTGATTCTGCTAAGTCAGTGGCAAGGCTGCTGCTGACTTCCGCAGGAGCTGGATGTTGCTTTGGTTTTTGCACTTGGAAATGTAGAGTGAGAATAATGCTTTGTTGTTGCTACAGCTGAGGAAATTTAATCAACATAAAACTGTTTTTTTACGTTGAATTAACATGCATATTATGTCTGCTCCTTGTCACGATCATGTTTGTTGCCTGTCCTAGCCAGCTGTCTTGTAGGCTTTCTTTATGGATTCTGATCTATACAGGTTTAATGCCTTTGGAAACCAACCTTTCCACTGAGCCATGGGAATGAGACGTTGGAGTTGCAGGCTCTGTGCACTGCTGACACTGACACACATGGAGGTTTTTTGTTTTTTTTTTTTTTGTGGTTCAGACTACTCCAGTCTCAAAAGCTTTTTTAGATTTCAGTTCCTAAGTAACGTAGGGTAGAAAAAGGTGATAAGAAATGATATTCAGAAAAGAGTTGACTCCTCATCAAAATCAGTTAGTAAAGAAAGCTATTTTCATCTAGCAAATAAAGCGTATCATTTCACAGTATAAAATAGCTATGGAATTAAAAAGACTTTACATCAGTTTGGTTTGTATTACACAGACTGGTGTAGACCAGTTAAAAATTAAGTACTGTGTATTTTGAAAGACAGGTTACATATTACTTATTTGCGGGTTTCATACTAGAAGCATTTTTTCTGATCTAGGAGGTACTTTTGTATGCAAAACTTCACCCACAACAAACCACTCTAAGAAGGCAACCCCCTTGAGAAAGCTGCTTGGTAGACGATGAGCTGGAAATAGTTTGAATGTATCTTGTATGACTAATGGGATATGTCATCACTCACAGTCTTCACTGGATATAGCATGTGTACAATATAAAAACATGTTATTTTGGAAATATTTCATGTATCTGGGAAATATTTAGCATCACATTTACAAAGCTGGTGGAAATCTCTTCAGATAAGATACCTTTGTCCACTTGTTCCACTTCAAAGATTAACGCAGACGCAACACAACAATGTGAAGATGCATGTATTCAGCTGTTAATATGTAAGTTTATGTTAGATCTATTTGTCCTTACATCATTAGTGGAAGCTTTGTGAGATCTTTTTCTTAGCTACATAGACTCTCAACTGTTCTCTGTCGTGTTGACATCTTTGCGGATTACTGCATTTGTCAGAGGAATCAAGGGAGAAAGTAGCTAGAGTGCTGAATTTCTGATGAGTTTAACAAGGTGTGTTGTTTAGGGGTGGTTTAGATCATCTTCTCTTGTTTTTAATGTACAATGGAGTTTAGAATATTTAACTGTTACTGTGGGAACATTTAAGTTAGAACAAAGCTTTAGTATAGTTTTTTTCAGTGCACAAAATGCTTAGATGTAGGCTGACTCATAAATGATTCACACCACACAGCTACACAGATGAAGTCAAATATGACATAGTAGCAGTGCGGCCTAATAGTCAAGATAGATCAGAAGATATGGAACAAAAACAACTGAATGATCATTCCCATGTTGCAGAAGCTGGAATTTAAGTGAAGATATAACAAGCAAACAAACAGAAATAAATTGAGCTTTAATTATGCTGATACAGGAAGACTTTGGTAAGTCTTCCTCACCAAAATCTTGTATAATAATTTTGTATAAGAGAAAGAAAATTAGTACTACAAGAGCAGGTATTCATCCGTTAATTGTAAAAAGACAGTGAATATCAAACTCATGCCACAGATATGGAACATACCAACTCCAGTAGATCATCTCCATTTCCAGAGGCAGAGGTTTCTAATGTAGTGATTAGAGAAACCTTGGATTCACTATAGGCTGAAGTGGATGATATTTCTTATCATTTCTATAAAATTCCCTATGATATTTTATAAATATGATAGAAAGCAGTAGATCTCCATGTGAAGAAATATATCAGCTTTACAAATATAGCAATCACGTCTCCTTTAAATTAAAATAAGGAAAAATTTTCCAATTTGAAAGGAAAATGTGTAGGGTACAATAGTAAAAAGTCTTATTTAAATTATAAAATGTGAGAGTTGCTCTGAAAGTAATGCAAGTATTGGCAAGAAAGTTCAACCTCTACTGCCATGCTGCCAATATCTCATTACATTTCGTTGCTGTGCTACAGATGGCAGCAGAGGGGTAGTCTGACAAAATGGCGCCTGGAAAAATGGCATATGACAAAATGGCGTCTGACATGGAAGTGTGTCTGAAGCAAAGGTGTGGAATTGAATTCCTCCATGTGGAAGAAATGGCACCCATTGACATTCAGCAATGCTTGCTGAATATTTATGGAGACCAAACAGTGGATGTGAGCACAGTGAGGGTGATGTATTTCAGCAGTAGCGACAGAGACAGGGAGTCACCTCCACTGGTGCAGATCTTTGTGAATGCAGCATGCAGGCTCTTGTTCATCACTGGTGAAAAGGCATAGCTAATGGTGTGACTGTGCCAAAGAGCGCTATTTAGTAGTTGATAATTTATTCTATCAAGTTGTGTTATTGTGCTCTTTGTTTCTGTTGTAGTTTTTGTGGAAATAAATAGGAGTCATTACTTTCCTAGTGACCTACATATAACTACTTTTCTATATAACCAAGTATATTCCTGCTATTAACAAAAATACACTGCAGTATGTCGGTTCAATTACTGTTTAAAGCATGAACTTTAAGTGACTGTGGAAGGAGCAGAAGTCCTACTATTATGTTATGGGTTTTTTTGTTCTTTCCTTCTGGATTCCCTCAGGATGTGATTGATGCCATCCCAACAAAACGGATAAGCAATGCCAGAAATGGCACACTTCTAAGGCAGCTGAGTTACACACCAGGAAAAAAGAAATGCCAGTTGGACAAACAGAGGAAGTGTAGCTGTCAGTTTGTTAGTCATTCTATCTGTCACAAATGGAAGTAATATAAAGAAAGTCTGTTTTTTCTAGCTCCTGACTTGACTGAAATGTTTCTCCCATATGATAATGTTGAAATAGACATCTCTGCAATGTTGATGGTTTGTTTTTTGCTATTTTACATATGGATTCATCATTTTGTGTTCCAGCTTTGAACACTGAAAACTAACATCTAAGCATGTTCATCTGGCAAGTAGCTATCCAGGGCACAATACCCAGCCTGATTTACGAGATTATCACAGAAAATAGTGACAAAAGTGAAGGTTAATTATAGCATGAGCGATGCTTCTCTTCTTGATATACGTCCTGTTACTTGTCATAGTCAGAAATGAGGTTGACCTGACCTGTTTTAATCTAACAAATGTTACCTGGCTATTGCTTTTCTCTCTATTGTATCCTGGGCTTATCTTGTGTGATTATTTGTTGAGTTCAATTACAGTGACCAGCTTCTGAGTCTGATCGTGTGATTATGATACCAAAATAAGTTTGGGCTGGGCTGTCCTAGTAAGGGCTGCCACAAGGAGGAATCCTCATGCCTCGTTTACTTGCTTCTTTTTCCTTGTAAGGCATTTGGTGTCTGCACAGCTACATACCAAGTAAAATTAAGGATTTGATCCAACGGAGCTAACCCTGCTGGGAGGAGAGGGATAGAGGGAAAGGCAAAGACCTTTCAGACCTGGCTTACCACACAGCTGCAAAAATACCATTGCAAACACTAGGGAGATAGCCAGACACGTGGAACAAAGTATGACTGTCCTGCCCATCGAGTGCATGTACACGTTCTGGGTTAAAATGATCATTTTCTCTGTGTATTTTGGTTAACTATTTCCACTTCTTTGGAGCCTCTTGTATCCTCGAGGCCAATAATAGTTGCTAACAGCTTTAAATTATTTTATCCAATTCTCCATAAGCTCTAGGCCTTAACAAATTTCATCACATGTACACAGTTTAAAAGCCTCTAACTTATCCAAATAAACGCCAAATTGTTCTCCCCATTTCCTGACCAGAGTGCTGGCTTTACATCATTGTTTTAGTTCTCTGATCATTGGTAACCTCCTGAGGCTGCAGTTTCATGTTTGTTGACTACATAGTATTCCCATTCCAGTTGCTCTGGTGTTTGTCATGGGACATCACCCTCCAAGTTGTGCTGGTGCAAGTGTTTGGGCGTCAGTTTTTGGTTTAAATCAGGGAATTACTCCAAGTTGAAAAAGTCATGTTTTATTAATTGTTTTATTTTGACCCAAATCCCTGAAGGGACATCATGCCAATGAAAACAAGCTGGGTATTGGGAATACCTTAAGCCACTGACCACTTTCTATTGTGAAAGCAAGCCCCTGCAAAGACTTCAGCAAAACAGCTTCAGACGTACATGATTGCAGCTGAGATTAAAATTTGGCCTTGATGCATCAACCATCTGTTTTCATCCCAAGAAAAGAGACTCAGCAGGAGTAATTGTAATTCTGAGGACAGGACTCTGGTTTCATTCCTGTATCTGTCTATCATAAATAACTCTACTGATAATGTCTGAGTTATTTTCTTCTTTATTCCAGTATATATTGTTTCAGAAGTTACTCTTCAGAAAATTATAGCATGAAAGACGTGCTTGGGACAGATCTGGATTTCAATCTCTCCAGGTTTACACCAACCTAACTCCAGTAGAGTGCTCTGGGTTCATACCAGACCAATTTAGAATAAAACTTTTTCTAAGTAATAGAAAATGCATTTAATTTTGTCTTAGTAACTTTGGAGTAATGTATCTCACCACTGCTATCTTGACAGTCATGATTAAATGTGACATTTTTTGACACCTTAAATTTTTCCCATTTTTGAAGTTATCTGCTCAGGGATTGTATTAAATCTGTGAAGGAAAAGTCTTTACCTGAATGCTTATATCTTTATTTTCTGTAAATCCAATTAAACATGTATAAAATAGAAGTGAAAATAGCTATAATGAGATTCATTTCAATGAAATGAATCAGGACACAAGTAAAGATCAGGAATTTCATCTTGCTGGACATTATGTTTGCTATAAATTACAGGAAAAGTTTTATTTCTCAAAGGAGTATTAACACATATGAATAAGAATTTTGACTACATTGCTCAATTTTCAGCTGTTCTTTTTTATCTGTTTCCAATACCTCTGTCTGGTGTACAGTGGCACCCACTGGTTAATATAATCACTGGTAGGAAGAAGTTTGCACTTCTGCTTCTTGGTAAGAACAAAATGAATGGGAACCATAGCATTTATAACACATACTGAAAAAAAAAAAAAAAAAAAAAAAAAAAAAAAAAAAAGATAGTATCTGTTGACTTAATAGTTATTAATTGAAATTATGTTGTAAAATATAAGAAAGATGAAATGTCCTATACTTCGCATACACGCATGGGCTTATGTTTGCACTTACAAACAATTTTTTCACATATCATGCAACATATTTCTGTGGTATATATTTGTTTTAATGGTGTCTTCTTCTGTCACACCATTATCCCTCCCCTTTTACCAGAATCTTGACTGCTTCCATTTCCATCTTTCACTTTGTTCTTTCCTGCTGTTGATTCTTGAAATTTTTCTGTAAGGACAAATAATAAATACATCACAGAAAAAAACATCCGATTTTTGGGATTCTCAGCTCTGGAACGCCAGTACTGGGGATAATTATAGAGGTTTCTCAGTTTACTTCTTATCCACCTGTAGCCTAAACAAGTCTTGTCTCATTCCTCCACTGCATGACCACACAGGAACCATCTATGTCTTTTGCAGATTTAGCTTCAGTTTCTCTGCTTCTGCAACTTGAACACATATCCTTGAACTTGCAGACTTACAGGCCTGATCCTCCATCCTATCATCAGATGATTTCCTCTAAGGATTTCCTAAAAGGCATCGTCAGCTGAGCTGATTTCTTCCTTCTTTATGGACCAAAGCATATATTTCACTAAATTCCTGCGTGTCATTCAAGGACTAATACTACCCTCAATCTGAAGGGGTAGGACTTTACATGGAAGCACATGTAACATCACACTGTACTGAAAACTGGCTAATCTGTAGGTGGCCATCCTTTTGCAGAAGAGTTAGACCAGGTGACTACCTGTGATCCTTTCCAACCACAACCATGTTGTAATTTTGTGATGCAGAAACAAATTCAGTAGAGGATTAGGGGAGCACATGTTGTTGAAGGACATAGAAAGGAGTACAGAGAGAGTGGGCAAATACTTGAACAACGGCTCGGAGAAATGGAATCTCAATCCTCTGATATATTCAGAAGATGACTGGACAAAAGCCCTGAGCATCCTGAACGCCCAAATCAGGTCTAACTTTAGTTTTGATCCTTTAGGCAAACTTTATGTTAGTTCCCAGGAAATAAAAATTATCATACTGCTGTATGTGAAATTTTGCTTTCCCATTTTCACAGGTCTCAATGCTTGCAGTGGTATTTAAAGCAGGGCCCAAATTGTTGGCAAAAATTAGTGATTCCAAAAGTTCTAACTGCTGGTTGATATGTGTATCTGAAATTATTATGTGATGCCTAATATTTAACAATATAATTCTATAATCTCATTTCCACATATGTATCTGACCTTTTTGAATTTATCTGAACTTCTTGCTGTAATGACATTCCACTATAAGGAGTCCGTAAGCTAGTTTTGCTTTGTGTGCAGATTTTCCTATTGCCACTCGAAAGTCCCACTAAATTTCTGTTTCAATGAATGCTTTATTGTTAGCAAATTGAAAGCATACAATTTATTATCTTGATTCTTTACTTGTGTCCCCATTTCTTTATAAGCAAACACAGGAGAGTCTTTCAGTGTGTTTCTACTAATTTTTATTTCAGCTAGTTTTTTTGAACCCTTTAAATTATAGCATATATATATATGTATGTATGTATGTATGTATGTATGTATGTATGTATGTTTCTTGTGTAGTCCAGTAACTGTTTACTTTTTCCACCACCACTTCTTCATGAGTAATGATCTTTTCTGATGTGTGCACAGTTGAATCTTTTTCTGAGATAGAGTCAGTTTAGAACCCAGGAAAGCAAGCAGTTCCAGTGATTTCCTTTAAAGTGTGCTGAAGATATTTGCCAGCATCTGGTTTCATCTGCCATCATATTTTCTATTCACTCAACTTGCTTAAGGCCTCCAAAGTTTTTCACAGCTTCTCTGGTCTTGATCAACTTAAATAATTCTGGAATGTCAGTAAAACTCTTTCCAGATAGTTGATAAATAACAGATGCCCTAGAATGGAACCTAGTGGCACACCATGGATAACCTGGTGCCATAGCAACCATTTTTCTTGCTTTTTGTTTCTTACTACTTCACCATATTTTGATCTGTGCAAAAACTTTGTCTTTTCCTTCTCCTCCTCCTCCTCATTCTCCTCTTGCATGCCTGTTTAACTTATTTCACTGCTCTGTATGAAGGATTTGAACAAAATACATTCATATTAGGATATAATACCATTATATTTAATGCAGTAAATATAGCACACCACTGAGATATGGGTTATATTTGTATGACTGCATGTGCTAGCACTAACCTGTACTCTTTCCATTTGAATCCCACAGTACCCTCCATTTCTTTTCCTATTATTTTCATAAGATCCTTATGCTCTTGCAAACTATCTGTACTAACATTAACAGCAGTCCTAAGTTAAATTACGCAGGAATTCTTTCATGCTGATTTGTATGCAAGTCCAACACATTTAACTACATTCTTTACCTAAGTTCTTAATCTCAAACAAATCTACTATCAGCTTCTGACTCTGGTCCTTCTGAAGGCCATATTGCCAGTTTGTCAGTGTTTACTTCTATAGCACAGATAAGGTAATGTCCAGTCTCTCTTGGCTACATAGTCTAATCTGTCTGCAAGAGAACCTTATGTACTATACACTAACCAGTCTTTACTGACTTCAGTGCTGTTAGATTAGTCTATAGCACCAGATGGCCTTCTGTCTTCTTGGCACTCTTACAAAATAGCCAGTCTTCCTGCTCCTGGGATGGTGAGTGTTTGCACATGGAGGATGGTTGCTGCACTCAGAAGTCTTTTGTTTTCTACAAGATTTCCAACAGATTGAGTCCTGGATGCTTACTCTGACCCAGTCTACCACTTTCAGATCAAAGAAGCATCCATGCTTACTACAGCGAAGAATCTACCTTGATTTTTCCATGGCATCTGGAAATGAGGCGCACCTCAATATATAGGAGCTCAGAATAAGATGAGATGTCAGGAATGTTCAGTAAGCAAAACAAGGAGTAGAAGTAAGAGTTTGTTACACACAACTAGGGATTGTTCACCTTTTTCTTGTTTCATCTGAGAGTCAGTTATTAACTGAGCCAAATCTGCTGGAAAAGTTGACTCTTAAATGAGCATATCCATCCCCCTGGTGGATCCTGTCTGAGATGCAACTGCTGTGAAACTCCCATGCAACTCTAATTACACCTGTCTAGGAGAACAGCAGCACAATGCATTACGTTGTCCCCTATGTCTGTCTGGCTACAGCAACGGCTCTTTCGTTTGCAGCTGTAAGAAGTTAGCACAAGCTACAGGAAATTTGAGCCTCTCTAGTTCACAGAGGAAAGTGGGTTTAACTCTGAAGAAGAGACTGACAGTCGCATCCAATGATGGCAGGCAGTAATGATGTCGTCCTGCACTTATGCTGTATATTTCTCTAGGCTTATCTGCACGCTTTTTTGCACATGGACATCCTAGAAAGCATGGACAAATTGGAAAAAGTCCAACACAGGGCAACCAAGATGATAAAGGGACTGGAGCACTTCTCCTATGAGGAGAGGCTGAGAGAGCTACAACTTTTCAGCCTGGAGCAGAGCAGGTTCAGGAAGAACTACAAAAGCCACGTAGACATGGGACCAGGTAACCTGTTCTGGATATCCTTGATTGAACAGGGGTTGGGACAGGTGACCTCCAGAAGTCCCTTCCAACCTCAACCATTCTGTGGTTCTGTGAAATTCTGGACATTTTTCTCTATCCACAAAGCTAAGGAAAGATGATCTCTAGCAAGGAAGACAAATGGGCTAAAAAGGTGCAGATATAACTTGTGACAAGGAATTTGCAAAAATGTAGAAATCAGAGTGAAAACTTTAGTTTTCCCAGGAGGCAAGATCCTGAACTCTTGCACCTTGCCTTTTGAATGACCCTCACCTCAGCGGTCCTCCTCTTTCCAAAATGACCTCACACTCGTTGTCTGGTCACCTTCTTTCGAACCAAAGTGAGAAAATAAGATGGCATTAGATCTATTAACACATTTGCTCAAGTGAAATGGAGAGATAAGGAGTCAAGGCCTTGTCATATTCTTTGCTGAGCTGATGCAACAGGCTCTGCTGGGGCCCTGAGGTATGGAGAAGTACCTGGCTAGGAGCAGTTAAAACTTTGTTGTCTCTATTTTTTTGGCACTTCAGTCAATGTAGATCATTGTGCGGCTTCCATAATAAATGACAAGACAAATTATTTGCAGTGATCTCACGTACAAGTGGTCAACACACATTTCATTATAGAGCCAGCAACTAGCATATCAAAAGTGAAGACCTGGTACTTCATTAATTCACTTTCCTTCATGGTTGGTTTTTTTTTCCCCCCAGTGATTTCTTTTTTTTTTCAATATGCAGACAAAAAACAAACAAACAAAAAAAAATCACATTAGAGGGAAAATTATATGTTTAGAAATATGGTCATCTCATATCTTATGTGAGGCAGGGGCAGATTTCTCAACTGAGTTGTCTGAGATAACTCAAATGCTGTAAGAAGAAAATCACTTAATCCCAAGTACTGTCTAGGTAAATTCATTCATCATAATGCATGGAAATTTCAAACTGACCATAGGGAATTAGAAACCTGAGTAGAGCAATGTAGTTGTTTACGTTACTCTCAAGGCTCTCTTTAAAACTGCAGTTCACATTCTGCCAATATCATCAGAATATTTTTTCCCTTATGGAAAATACTTAGCAGAGAGTCATGTTTCTATGCTCTAAAGAGTGTGCTGGGTTACTTTCCCTCTGGAGGGATTGTAATAACTATTCTAACATTAATGCTTTGTACTTCATTATTCCATGGTGATTTTCTTTAAATAGTGCTTGATTTTTTTGTTGGTTATGTGGATGTGCTGTTGGGTTTTTTTTTGAACATGTGTTAAATGCTAAGTTTTGTACAACATTGGGATTCTTCTCTTTCTAATGTGAAAAAGCAGTTGTTTGAAGCTCATTATTGGGTAGCCACAGCTTTTGCAATGTTCCTGAAGAACATACAAAAAATTTTTGGAGTATTCATAAGAGAGTGGGATCTTCAAAAAAAAAAAAAAAAAAACTAAAGGAGCTATAAAGACCTTGAATTGTCAAATAACTGCTTATCCAAAATTAGACTCTGGACTATACGGAAAAGTAATCCTAATTCTCTGGGTTCTATGCTTGAATGTGGTCTAAACAAGTCTCTTTCTTCAACTGTGTGTAGAAATAGAGCATTAATTACATACATTTCCAAACAACAACAACAACAAAAAGTAAATAAAGAAGAAAAAAACACTTTACCAAAAAAGATACCATTCTTTTAAAAAGATTATATCCAGTTAGCACACTTCAACATATACCAGTCAAGTCTGGAAAAAAGTTTGCTTTCTCTGTAGAAAGCAAGCAAGAATATTAGTATTACCATAGATTTTGATAGTAAGAGGTAAGGATTGCTGTTATGAAATGAGAATGCTACACGAAACAGATATCCTCTACTACTACTGCTAGGAAAATTTACTCCTGACAACTGGAGAGTAACATGCACATAAAATGAATAAAGACTTAGAAAAGTTTATACAAAAAAGCTGTGAACTAAAGAATCAATTTATTCTTCTGTCAGTCAAACTCTTCCTAGTAAAGGCTCCTTTTGACTGACTAAAAGGAAAAGGGATCACATTAGCTTTGCTTTCAAATCCCTGTTGCTTAACTAAAGCATAGCACTGAACTGTGTGGATGATTGCTAGTTGTAAGATTCTGAGAACTGTGTACAATGGAAAACTGAATGTTAACTGGGTGAATGAGTAGATCCTGAGCAACAAAGCATCAGCGTGTAACGGCTGAACACAACAGTGAAGAGATATCATATCACATGAGCTTCTCTAGACTGGAAGGCGATGAGGATTAGATGAAGGCAAACAGTCAATACTCCTTGCTTGTAGCCTCAATGGGAGGTTGCTGGTAGAAGAGATTTTTCTGAAATGCTCACAAGCTGTGTTATTGATTAACGCCAGGTATTCATCAGGTGAAATCCCAGTTTGCTTTGCCTGTTACTAAATAAAAATTGAATTAAAAGTTATTTTACTCAAATCTAGGAAACGAAATATTTACCAAACTGAATTGTGTCCTTATGCCCAGATTTTCCTTTTTTTTTTTCTTCTTTTTCTTTTTTTTTATTTTTTGAGCTCTTTGGCCAGCCAAGGATCACCATCAATAAGACAGTCCCTATTTAGATCAACTGGCAAATATAAAACCCATCTGTGTGTTGCTTAACAGGTGCCATTTCAGATCCATGGGGAGCAAAGCAAGCTTTGTACAGATGGACAGTCATTCATTGGACCTTTGCTTGCAGCAGTGTATTTATTCTACCATTGCCTACCTACAGGCTCAAATTTGAAGTTTTCCTGAGACAACTAGTAGAAGGAAGCTGAGGATATTCCATTAAATAATATTGTTGGTTTACTTTTGCTAATACTCCCATTTCGTTGAAGAACTGCAAATTCTAGCAAATGTTCTGCAAAGTCACTTGCTGCTACCCAATGTCTTTAATCATTAATAGAAATACTATTGAACATACAGTTCATATACTTTCCATGGGAAAAAATGGAATTCCTTCTTTGACAGCAATTGTATAAATTGGAATGGAAAATAGCAACTCCTACCCAAGTATGCCAGGTAGTGAGGGACACTTTTCTGCATGCTCCATCAGTATATATATATATATTTATAATACTCCATCAGTACTATTTTTTTTCTTTCCTATGCTGGACAAAAATTATCATTTATATTGCTATTATGGTAAAGGTAAAAGTATTGCAAAAGAAAATTACTTTTTTAAGCTCTGGGATAAAACAAAAGGCCCTAACTTTTGCCAGTTCTTTGTTATTTCAATGGACTCTAGTTAAGTTCTTGTACTTTCCCTCTTCTAACTTTGAACCTTGAGAGTTTGCATCTGTGTTTCCACATTGTTATAATGATTGCTTTAAAGAAAAAGGAAATAGCAGATAGCACAAACAAGACAGTGTGTGAAATTCAAAAGGGAATAGCAGAACAGCCTGTAGAAACCATGTTCTTCCCTTTCTTGGATACAACATGATACACTGTAACTGACTACTTATTATAATAAGCATAACTAAAAACCCTAAAAATACTTTTAACGTATTTAAGAAATAATAATAATAAAAAAGGTCAATTTCATGAATTTCCAAATATGAAATGGAAGAATTTCAAACTATAGCTTAAAAAAAAAAAAAAAAAAAAAAAAAAAACCTGTCAGTATACAGCCTTTATTAGCTAAAAAAAATGTTCAGGAAGGGCATAGGATTCATTCTTAGAAGAAAGTGTTAAGGGTAAAGTTTTAAAAGAGCTTAAGAAGACACTGTTCTCATTATCCTATGAGAGTATCCTGTACTAAAGTCTCTGAGCAGCCTAATTACAGTTCTGCATGCATTGAGGTAGGCTTTTAAGGTAGATTTGCAAACTTTGTCTGAGCTTTATTCCAGGGTTTAAAAAAGAGACCCTAATCAGAATTACAACTGTTTAGGAAAGAAGAGAATGTGGATCAAGTTTCCTTACAGGCCAGCAAATCAGAGCAGAATCTTTAAAATAATGGACATGTAAAGGCATGAAAATTATGTTTTAGAAAATGAACTTCCAGGAGTTATCTATAGAGGAATCTTCTGTGGGTATCATGTTTCAGAAACTACCCCATTGGATATGAACATTATGAACATGAACTGAGAACATTTTACTTATGGCCTCCTCTATGGCACTGTGGTCTGCCAAGAGTCATTCCTACCATGCAGATATAAGATGGAGGAGACAGTGCATGAAGAGATACTTTAAAGTCATTCTGGCTCTCTTATTATAAGGAAAAATACTACTTCAGATCGGTATTAGGGAAAACATGAACTCGGGAGGCTGCTGGTTGTCTTCACCTGACGACTGCGAAGTACTCTAAGATGTGGGCACCAGAGAGATTGGCCTCCAGACAGTTCTGCTTTTATTGGTTGCCTCTCCAGCTCGGAGTCCTCAGATTTCCCTTGTGTCTCAGAGAAGAGTTCTGTATTCCTATTTTTTTGCTGATGGACAGTCAGCTATATTCCACCATACACATACTAGAGGGAAGCCTATCTCATGTCTCCCCTCTTGGCAGGTGTGAGAGAGCCCTGATTTGCTGAAGACTTCTCCTAACCTTCCTCAAGGCCCACTGTTATTCCTTTTCCTTTGGAGATCATAGAAGGCTTTCTTTATATGTTCATGGTATTTTATCTCTAAGTTCACTTCTTAATTTGTGTTGTGAATTCATTCATTTTCTTTGGGCTTACAAAGTGCTTTTAGTCTGTTCTTGGCTCATTAAATTGTTTCTCAGCAGCTACCGCCCAACTTCAGTCAGAAGCCCCTGTTGAAGAAGTGGTATTTTTCTTGCTTGTGTTCTTTGCATACAGAAAGCAATCATGTTTGTATAATTCGTGCTTTAAGTTCATCCAAAAAAAAAGAGATTCTTCAATCTGTTTTTTTTTTTTTTTTATATTCTCCAAGTGTGAAAATGAGATTTATCAGTTATTAACTTGTTTATTTTTTTAAGGTATCTAGCTTTGTGTCACTGTTGATTTCAGTATTTGCAAACTGGCTTTGTCATTTTATTGATAGCACTTGAGTGAAGAACTCTCTGATAATATATGCAAACTCACAGCTCTCAACAAGCTTTACAGCTCCGTTAATGAGGGGATTAACAAGAGCACTGCAATGTATTTAACCTGCGGCACTAGCTCTGTTTCAATAAGACTTCAACAGCCTATTAAATGGAGTGGGGGCTCAATTAACCCAGACAAAGGCCACTCTACAGAACATGGCAGGGAGGACCACAGTTAGCATCTGCCTAAGCAGCTTGTTCCGAGCTGGAAATAAAGAGGGTGACATGTTCTCGCCCCGAGCTATGATATAACTGAAATGGTGATTCTAGTTCATCTGGGCTGACTGAATAGGTGACGGCATTGAAACCCACCACTATCTCGCCATATGACAGTTTGTAAAATCAGAGTGCACTCAACGGTCACCCCAAAGCCTCCTGCGTGATAAGACGGAGGTATTGTCCGCAGGTTGGTGGGAGCTTGTGCTCGCTCAGGGCTGCGGTGCTGCATGGTGTCACGTTTGGATGCTTGGGGAACGTCAGTAGATCTTTCAGGGAATGTTAAGTTTCAGCAGTCTCGTGCCGGAGAGGCATTGGGCACAGAGGTGTGACTGGTCTTTGTGTAATTCAATATTTCATCAGAGGTTAGTGTATGAACAGAAAAATGACATGTTAGCAGGATGGGAGAAAAACACGATTGGAAAAAAAAGCAAAAACATTATACAGTGTTTCTACATTTCTTGCTAAATTGTTGCTGTAATTTCATGAGTACAGCGCCACTCGTGCTTATGGTTAGACTTGTGCTGAAAATACTTTACTGGGTAAAGATCATTTTTTCCCCTTGCTTAGGGGGTAAGAAGAAATGCTTTTACTATTCTTGGAGCAAAAATTAGCTAATTTATGAATACTGGGCATTATTCTATTTGGTAAGTCTAGATTTAGGCTTCTCAATAGATGTTGTTGCAAACCGCAGGTATTTATCAACGAGTGGTCACTGATGAAAGAAGATACAAATACGGTTTACTTTTATTTTTATGATACTTCATTATGATGACCTGATGTAAGAATCTGGAGGTGATGATGCAATTATTTGCAAAATAATTGAAAATAATAGAAAATAGTGTCTTTTGTTTTGTTTTGTTTTGTTTTGTTTTGTTTTGTTTTGTTTTTCCACTGGAAGAAGCAGAAAATAGAAATACCTAGCTAACCACTGATCAGTTCCAAATATGCAAGTAATTTGTAATTGTCTGCTTCAGACTACACTGGAGATGCAATAGCCAGATAGAGGACCATTATTTGTTTATTCACTAAACGTTTTTTCATATATTTATTTATTTATTTATTTATTTATTTTCCATATGATGATCCTATACCACACTATACCACAACTTGGATCAGAAGAACATGGCAGGGTTTTCTGGGTTTTGTTGTTGTGGGCTTGTTTGTTTGTTTTTTTCACTTACTCCTTTCATTGAGGAATGCTCTGTGTTCCTTCAAAAAGTATATGCTTGTGAGCGTGCCTCAAGCAGCAGGCCTTCTTGTAGCTTTTCCCATAACCTGGTGATCTTTTCCCATAACCTGGTGACAAGGGCTAATAAGAATTGTTGTGCTATTAGCAGAGTCAGCTGAGAAGTTTCAAAATAACTTGGCTAAACTGAGGATAAATGTATATAGACTTATCAATTTCTAGTTGGAAAATCCAGAATGTGTCTGTTTCTCATAGATAACATAGATAAGCACATGAATTTATCTACCTTGGATATAATGATAAAAACACATACTATCTTTTCCATGGCTGTTTATTCTACTGCTCTATATAACTGTATGTGAGACCCAAACACAAAGAAATGTAAGAATCCTTCCTTCTTCTGCAAATCACTTCTGATTTTGACTCTTGTGAAGTCTCAGGTCTCAAGTCATCTAAAGCAGAAAACATCTTCATTTCTAATGCAGAAAAAAAAAAAAAAATGACAACTTCTTGTATCCCCTCCAGAAATAATTAAGAAACACAAAAGAGCAGAGACCCAATTACTTTTGCTTTGGGGTCAACTTTAAGTACTTCTGATTATCATAGTAAAGACGTGCTTCTAATTTAATACTTTTATATAGAGGGTAATTTTCTTTCCTTGGGTCTGTATGTTGTTTTGATTAGAGTATAAAATAGATGAATTACCATATAGCAATGTATCAATTTCCAGCAGAGGGAAATAAAAAAAAATAATAAAAAAAAGGAAGTTATTAAACAAATACTGTTTTTCTATTTGGTCACATTTGCTTTAGCTTTTTAAATCTAATCTGAGGTTGATAGTGCATTATTCCTTCAAAGCACTTCTAACTAAAATTGCCTGATCAATAGAATATATGCATTATTTAAAAGTATAAATGTGTCCTTTAGAAATATAAAAGGAAAGATAAAATTGGAGCAACAAATTATCTTGTCACATAATGAGGAAACACATTCTGTCTTCAGCAAGCATGTTACATAGTTTCTGTAGGCTTGTGCCTATTATACTACTGTTTATTTGGATTCCATGAGGTTTTGATGCAAAGAGGTCCCTGTTGTGCTGTGCACAAGCACATAGAAATCAGAATGAGATGATGGTGTTAGTAGTGATCTAATCCAGCATGGCAGTTTTTATCTCGTTTTTCTGTCCTACGTATTCCATCCTCAACAGTGAGAACAGCAGATACTCTTTGGGAACAGCAAGCAAACCTGGCTACTCTCTGTGATCTGTTCCCTTTGTACTTTTTCAGCATCTAACAATTGCTGGATGAGGGATGTTAGAGAGAGCATCCGTACCTATTTGTTTTAGCGTCTGCTTATGACCTGCTGTCAGTGAATTTGTCCAGTCCTCTTCGAACACGTTAAAGCCTTCAGCCTCCTGATCATCCAGTGGCAGTAAATTTCAGAAGTTTGTTACTGTTATTTAAAAACAGAAAGAAGTACTTAAAAAATCCTTTTTAGGTTAATCTTCTATTTTTTGTGAGACAACTAGATCAAATAGTATGGGATTTTCTGAAACTCACCTTGTCCATTGTTATCATGAGCCCCATTCAGTCCTCACCCATTTGCTGTCCAACTTGACAAGTTTCAGCTCATTCACTATCTCACAAAGAAGCAGCTCATTCTACCTAATTATTTTATTTCTTATTCTTCATATTTTCTCTAACTTTGCTATGTCCCTTTTAGGTGTGGGGACTGAAATTGCAAACAGTACTTCAAGAAGGACAGCAGCTACAGCAATGTGTTGCCAATTACGTGCACCCTTTTCTACTCTTTCTTGTTTTGGAAATCATAGCCATTTAATGATAGCCATAATTCAATCATAAGACAAAAAAGCATTAGGCAAAGGGATATCAAAGAAAAATATGCTTGACACATATTGTTCTTTCTCCTCTTCAAAGCCATCTTTTGTTGTTAAGAAAAATGTATGTGCTCTGTAAGCAACTCATAGACCATTGCTGCCTGTCAGTGTCATATTAGACATATTGACTTCCAGCCAGGCCAAGCTAACTGGAAGTCAAATAGCATCTCTAACACTTTTACACAGGTTTTGTTGTTGTTATTTTTTAATTGGGAAATGGCTTCTTATGGATTAAGGTGCATGACAATGAACATGTATGGTATTTTTTTCAGCTTAATACCTTGCTTTCAGAAGACAGTACTGGAAGTGGATGTGTGAACAGAAAATAGGTGAGTTTATGACAAATAGTAATATTTCAGAAAGTCAGTAATATAGAAACTGAATTAAATATAAATCACTGGAATACCCATTAGCAAATCAACCAGATTCACTGGTAGGGAAAACTAGAAACAGTGTTTTGCTTAAACTCCTGTCAAAAGTCAGATATCAGAAACACACTGGAATGTGGACACTCAAATGAGAAAAGAAAGAGGGTGAAAGGGAAATGGAGGATGGTTGTTGCAGACAAGTATGTAAAATGCATTAAATGACAATATACCTCCCAACCAATTTATGCCCATGATCAAGCATTATATCTTGCGGACAGCACAAGCATTCCCTTATTTCTGGCCTTTCAGGTGAGAATTGTTTCTTACAAAGGATCATCAGACCTGGTGAGAGGTTAGATTGTGCAGCTTTTGCTTGTCACAATAAACAGTGCGTTCAGGAAGAGACCGGGAAGTCTTCGTGCAAAGAAAATGAATATCTTTCTGGGATACTTGGGCAGCTGCCAGCTCACACATTAAGCTCTATTTTCCAAACCAATTGTTCTGTTGTTTCAAGTGCAAATAGACTTCATCCTCTGCCTGGACTTCTTGCTTTTAACAAAATGAAATTGCCAGCCTGAGCATGTGAGGGTTTTTTCACTATAACCTACTGATATATCAGCGTTTACTAAATTATTAATGGAGAAAGGGAAACACTACAAGTGAACACTGCAGAAATACACGGATACTTAAGAAGCACTACTTTATCATGTTTTGTGTGCTTTTTTTTTAATTATTATTAAACACTGTAGTTTACAGTGAACAAATTAGCTGTTAAATATTAGCTAATAATTATAACACTGCAATTTGTTTCAAAGCTGAATATGTCCTGAAAAATATTTCCAACAGATGCAAAAGATGTTATTAGGCATGTGCCAGTAAAGCCTGTCTTCCAGGTAGTTTTCAAATGCTGTTAATTACTTTACTATTGTCAAAAGGATGTGCTTGTGTGAAAGTGTGCGAATGACCTTGAATCTTTCTGCCAAATAAGAAATACAGAAATTACTTTTCTAGATCTCAAGCCTGCAGTTAGAACACAACAATGGGCAACACTAAGGTCATCCTTACTCTCAAATCATTAAGTTTTTATGAACAAGGCTTAGCAACTCTAAGATTTTTATAATTAGTTAGTATATAGGTGGATTTTCTTTATATCCATCTAATAAATTTCAGTCTCTTAGTGAATTTTTTTGTGGGTTCTTCCTTCCCTATCTTCTTCCAGCAAAATTCTACAGTCTGTGCAGACTTTGTGTGGGGGAAAATAAACTAGAATTCTGTTTAATATATATATATATATAAGTATATATATATATAAATGAATGTATTTTTCCTTGTTGAATAGAACTTCCATTTACTATGCACTTTTTGAAAAAATGATTAACTTTTATCTTCTCCTGGTTTCTCCTGTCACAAGGACCTGAATGTTAAGCAGATAATTCTGCATAGTTCTGAATACTATCTGTCTGCAGGTAGGGAGGATCAATAGATTAGGCTGAATGTGCCATGTTGTTTTCATCATTCTAATTAGAGAATTTACTTTGGATTTTATCAATTAGCACTGTAGTTATAGGGAGCTTATGTCAATAGGATCTAGATGGGTGAACCTTTGCTTTCATGCTTTTACTTGAGTTAAAAGAATAGCGATGGGAGAAGACCAAGAAAAATACTCTTCGTCTCAGCTTCACCAAACTTGTAATGATCTTTTGTCCTCATTGACCCTTTAACCATTTTTGTTAAGAATGTTTTGAGTGTCTGAAAGCATACAAATTCTGAATATTTATGAAGAGAGACATGAGGTCTGTTGTACTTATGATCACATAAGTGATTTTAATTCTTTTAGCCATTTGTGTATTGAATGTGAGAATAGATGCTAGCCTATGTATGTTCAAATTAATACCTTAATTAGGCTTTGCTTTGTTGAGCATAATAATAATAAAAATGAACAGCTTGCAGCTAACAATTACCTCAGGTAATCTGATGGAATGGTGGTAAATTGGTCTGCTAGTTTATGATGCTTTATACACACATGTACAGACAGCTGCATTGAAGATCTCTGTGTTTTGTAAGTCCATAGATGATGATAATCATTTTGTAGCAGTTATTGTGCTCAGAAGTTCACGTCTCTAAGCCTCAAGTCTCTAAGTCTAGCCTCACATTGTGAGGATCTAGTGCTGCCTTGACAAGTCTTAGTTAGAGATGAATATTACTTGCTGGAACCAATCCTGACTATGACTGAATTTAATTCTTGCAATGTTTTGATGTTGACCCGCTCAACTGCAATTTGACACTGGAGAAAAATGATTTGAGCGAAGTAACAACAGAACAGAAGAGGAGAGAAAGAAGCAGCGGTAGTGAAACCTCTTTATTTTGGCTTAACTGGTTGGCACTGTTAGTAGATACCCTGCTCCATTCTAAGTTTCTCTGCAACAAGCTTTCTCTGTTGCAAGCATTGTGGATGAGAAGTGGAATTTTATTTTTTCCAAAAGGCTATATCCTGTGAGCCAGATCTGTGCATGGGCTTTCAGGTGAAAAATCTTAGTACTTGGATTCTCACTGAGAAAATACGGCTGCTGCTTCTGTAATTTTGGACAAAGTTCCTTAAATAATGTGACAAGCGTTTGTGGGTAGTGGCATTTTGCATATGTAATGCTGCCTCAAGTTACGTCTTTTAGGGGAGAATGGATTATAGGCTTTAGACTGTCCATTCAATGGGACCAGAGTCCCTGCTCAGGCCTTCAGGGGCTGATAACTGCCAATGTAATTTTGAGTGGAATGTCAGAATTATAGTGCAACTTCCTGAATTTGAGCATTTGTTTTGGATTGATTTTGGCTTACATGGTTAAATTTTCACTTCTTTTTACCAAAGAGCATCTTCCCTATAAACATCTCAGCAAGGCAGGGCTGTCACTGATGCCAGTGGAGACCAGTAGTGGGTTTAAAATCCACAGCAGGAAGTTTGTGTTTGACTACCCTGCAGACAGAACTTCAGAACCTGATACAGTAGAGGGGGGTTGTACTGGAGACAATCTCCACTTCATACACAAACTTCTGGTGAACACAAATCCCTGAGGATGAAATATTCCTTTACTTCGTCTGTAATTTGCTAGCATTAGCCCTACCAGTCACTTATAAACAAAAGAAGAAAGGACTCTTCTAGGTACTATTTTAATTAAAATTGTTACCAGTTGTGCAGTTTCTACTAAGTGAAAATTGTAGCATTCATAAGCATTTAGGTATTTGTGTTTGTATTCCTGACAACAGCAGTGACTGGACCATCACAGTGAAATACTGACCATAGCAATTGTTTTCATATCTCTTTAGCGTTATAGAGTGAGGAAATGCAGATGGTATTTCTTTGTCATCAAGAGAAAAGAGACTGACACACCATAATGTTAAGACAAGGCTGTCAGATTCCACTGGAAATAATGAAGCTCGACAGTTCCTCGGTTAATACTGCAAGTACCAATGCTGTAAATTTCAATTAGCCCTGACAGCAGTAGGGTTTAACATGATGTTTATGTGAAGCAGTTTTTTGGTAGATTTCCTTCACACTTACAAGGAAAAGTATCTCTTAATCTCTCATCTCTGCCACTCACACACACACACAGGGTAGGGCTCAGTTTCCAATACATTTATTTATTGTGATATCATGAACATACTTTAAGTATCTCAGACTATACACTGTGGACAAAATTAGGACTCTGGCTATTCAGATCATACTGATCAAGCTTGGATGCCTAAAACTTGCCACAAAATAATCGCATTTTAACATCTAAAACTTTTGCAGATTCTCCAGTACCTGAGGTCTGTGGAGTTGTTTGATAGCAAGACATCATCCAAGGCCCATCTTCCTCCTTAAACCGTGTGTTGATGTCATCCTACTGCTGAATTCTTCCCTAGGAGATGCAGCTTTTACTAGGTGTACTTTTGCCAATGATGCTAATTATGCTTTTTCCTTCAGTCCCTTTTCCCATGATATGACCTGGTCCAAGACACGTGTCTTTTTGACACAATGTGATCATAGCTGACCACTGAATCACAGAATCCTAGAATGGTTTGGGTTGGAAGGGAACATTTAAGACCATCTAGTTCCAACCCCCCTGCTATAGGCAGGGACACCTCCCACTAGACCAGGTTGCTCAAAGCCCCAGCCAGCTTGGTCTTGAGTCCCTCCAGGAAGGGGACATCCACAGCTTCTCTAAGCAACCTGTTCCAGCGTCTCACCACCCTCACAGTAAAGAATTTCTTCCTAATATCTAGTCTAAATCTACCCTCTTCCAATTTAAAGCCCATCCTGTTGATACTTGCCCCTTTAAAACGTCCCTCTCCAGGTTTCCTCTAGGCCCTGTTCAGGTACTGGAAGACTGCTGTAAGGTGCTCCCAGAGCCTTCTGTTCCCAGGCTGAAAAGCCCCAGCTCTCTCAGCCTGCCTAGTTAGAGGAGGTGCTCCAGCCCTCTCATCATTTTTGTGGCCCTCCTCTGGATGTGCTCCAACAGCTCCATGTCCTTCTTGTGCTGGGGGTCCCAGAACTGAACGCAGTACTCCAGGTGGGGTCTCGTGAGAGCAGAGTAGATGGGCAGAATCACCTCCCTCAACCTGCTGTTCTCAATGCATCTTCTCTTGATGCAACCCATCCCTCTGGGCTGCGGGCACACATTGTCAACTCATGTTATGTCTGTCATCAACATGCCCTAATCCTTCTCCTCAGAGCTGCTCTCTAGCCATGCATCTGCAGCCTGCATCTGCAAGCTTGGGATTGCTCCGACCCAGGTGCAGCACCTTGCACTTGGTCACTGTGGATGTCCACCTTTACATGTATAAGTAAAACACTTTTTTTCATGACGTTTGTATCAATTCCCAGAATTAAATAAACTTTTACAGGCAAGAAGCATTTTTTTAATTGTCTTTGCTAGCACTCGTGCTGACTTTAGTGATGCTGAACTAAAATCACACCTCTTACCGACTCTGTGCGACCCACTACTTTACCAGCAAAAATTTCTAGTGCAATCCTGCTGTCACGTAGCCCTCCATGTCAATTTGGTGCTAAATACAGGTGTTATATGTGAAAATTTTGGCCTACCCAATGCGCTTAAGAGAAGTTAGTGATAAACCTCAGTTTGGCTACAGTTCCTCTAAGGAGAGCACAAGCACACTACAACAAAAACAAATCATATCTGCTTTTGTAAAAAGCACAGACATTACTTTTTTAAAATGACATGCAAATGCCACAGACATATAAGTGTGGGACAAATAGCACGTACATGGACTTAGAATGCTTTGAGTGGTGTTCTTCCATTGGCATCTTCGCTGCTAACTGTCAGAGGACAGTTTCATGTGTGTAATCACCAATTGCCCAGCCTTTCCAGGGCTGACTGCTCTTTGCTCCTGCTGAGATTAACAGGAGTTGGAAATGCTGAGGATATTAACGAAAGAAAACTAATTCTAGAACTGAGTTCTCTTTTAATAAACCACAGCAATTAATGACTGCAAGAGCCAAAATGGCACCAAATATTGAAGTAGCATAATGCCAACCAAAGCTGACCTCTTTGCTCCCTTTCCTTTCCCTGTACAAACTCTGGTGTTCCTTTGAACCCATGCTGCAGTGATTGAACTCACTGAATCAACAGAAAATTATGCAGTGAAAGTATTAATAGTTTACTGTTTAATTTGTGAATCAAATTAGCTCCAGGTCTGCTGCCAGACAGTGGGATTGTAAGGCTGGGAGAGGTGATGTGAGGTTGGGAGATACTGCTATTGGTGAAGCAAGAGGAAAGCAGATCTCTTCTTTTGGTTGATAGCAAGTTATTAGAGCATCTCAGGCGTGAGCTCAACCATGTTTAAATCAGTCTTGTTCATGTCTTGTCTCATTTCAACATGTGATTTTTATCATCCACAAAATTAAGGGAGTATGCATAACGTTTTATGATAATAAAATGAACTTAGGCTGTATTCTGGTGGGTGTTCTGACTTTTTCCAAATGCTGCTGTAGGTAGGAAGATTATTTGCTCAACAAACTGAATTTTCATTTAATTGAAAAGTTTACCATTTTAAAATGCTTCCTGCATGGATGTAATATAATCAGAATGAAATACTGAAATTTGACAAGGAAATTCTGAAAAGTTACAAATGTGAAAAGACAGAAAATGTAATGGCTTTGGATCTGAAATAAATTGGCATTAAAATAAAAGATATTTTATCATTTCAATCAAGTTGGCATTGTGGGAAACTTAATCAAAATCATTATTTGCATCTGGGAACTGTGAAAAAAATGCATGCTTCCAATGCAGAAAGATTAAGTAGCTTAAATATTGATGTACATATTCATTATGGCATTCTGTGTATGCTTTAATTTATCCTGCAGTCTGTCTGTCTTGTATTCTTCCGCTCTTCCTCTTCCCACCTCCCTTGTTACTTGTTAGGTGATTTACTTAACACTTTGCAAGTGCCTCTCCTGTGCTATGCATATTCAATTTATCAGAGCTTCTCAGAACAGGTGTCCTCTGGAGAGGAAGCCTTTTTTCTTTTCTTCCTAGCCACACTTTCTCCATGCAAATAGCAAACTGCTGTAATTGTCTCAAGAATTTACAGTCAGACAACATAGAAAGCCATTTTTCTTTTTTTTCTTTTTTTTTTTTTTTTGTCTGGACTAGCAAATGTGCTGATTTACTATGATTACTTATTTTCAAGCATTAGTTCCTTTTCAGAAATAATTCGCTGGCAGTAAGAAAAGAGGGTGTTACCCCTTGCTTTTTGATTAAAGACTCATACTGCCCTCGCAGTATTTAAGTTGCATTTCCTGTAAGAATCATATTTTCATGAGTATTCACTTTTGTTGCAGCTTTATTCTGCTGAATCAATAACATTTTTAGTTAGTTTCAGTGGGACAGAATAAGACCAATGATGAGTACACTGTAAAACTCAGCCCTGTACCTTGCCTTTTTTAGAGACTAGATTGATTTAGATTGATTGTTTATCAAAACAAAACTTTTGCTTTGATATGCATCTCTCCCCACTCCCATTTCTGCAGACAGCTTCCTTGAAGTAACCATCATCAAATGGTGAAGTCATTTGACAGGGGGAGGGGAATGTTGATTTCAGAAAGAATCTTCCCTCTATTTGCTTTCTCTTCTTAGGTTTTTTCAAGTGTCTCTTGCACCAGCATCATACTGATTAGCTGTGCCAGTCTATTTGCATTACTCTTCCATATTTGCACTCCAGCATCTCCTCACAGCTATGCACAGTGCATGGTGAATTAACCCATTTGATTCCTGACATAGAGAACCTTAAAATTCCTCCATCTAATTCCAAAGAGTGAGGTATCCTGTGGGAAAGCCAAAAGTTCTTCTGTTTCATCTGGAGTTTTAGGCATGCTTCAAGTTTAGCTTCTGCTCTGGTGTCGCCTGTTTAAAAACTTTATTGTACACGGATATTTGTGTAGTATGGGAGTTCACTGTTTTTCTCCTTCCCTTCTTTTTGTGCTCATCATTTTTGCCTTTATTGTACATCAAATGCAACTGAATAAAGACAAGTGAAAAGTTAGTGCAAAAGAAATTATCAGAAGTTTTGCTATTGAATTTAACTGAGTCAGAATTTCATTCTTTTCAATTCAGATGTAAGTTTGCCTATTTATATAGGTATATGTCTAGCTACCTGTGGTATTCTTGGGACTTCTCTGATCAGTATTATATTTGTTTTGTTGTGGTTTGGTTTGGTTTTGATTTTGGTTTTTTGTTTATTTGTTTGGTAGTGACCTGCACTCAGAAAAGGGAAAGCTTTCTTACTAAATTTAGAAGTGTTGTTAATAAGAGATTCCATCTTTGCACCATAACAGTGTTCTGCATCTGCTGATATTGATCTCATCTAATAATCTAGCTCTAACCTATTTCATAAAGTTGAACATGACATTCAGATAAACATTCAGATGCAGCACATTGTGGACCTACTATGAAGAGCTAATGAGCACAACTTGACATTATTTTTATAAGGACAGGTAGTGACAGTACAAGGGGAAATGGTTTTAAACTGGAAGAGGGTAGATTTAGACTAGATATTAGGAAGAAATTTTTTACTGTTAGGGTGGTGAGACACTGGAACAGGTTGCTCAGAGAAGCTGTGGGTGCCCCCCTTCCTGGAGGGACTCAAGACCAAGCTGGCTGGGGCTTTGAGCAACCTGGTCTAGTGGGAAGTGTCCCTGCCTATAGTAGAGGGTTGGAACTAGATGGTCTTAAATGTTCTCTTCCAACCCAAACCGATCTGTGATTCTATGACTCCATGATTATACAGACAAAATTCAGATCTTGTCACTTCTCTCAGCTTCTGCCACACTGTGTTAGCTTCCCTTGGCCAACCTGACATCACACAGACAACCTTCTCTGCCCTTCGCAACACAAATATTGTATGTTGTAACATCAGTTGCATTTACTGCAAGAACATTTTTGTTCTAAATAGAGCTTGCAAGGAAAACAAGCCTAGAGTTTCTTGTACAGGACCATTTCTAAAAAATCTTTGGTAACCCACAGATCGTACATACCTACTTCCCAAATAATTTCAGGTACTTCATAGTAGCTCTGTAATTAGCTCCATGAGCAGTCCTTTTGTTTGTGCTTTCTGTGGTTAGAGGGTCCATCAATTTAGGCACCCAAAAGCAGATACTTAACAATGCTGTTTCAAGAGTGCACCATGTTGCAAAATATGCATGTATGTTCTTAATTTGGCAGCAAAACAGTGAAACAGCAATATTCTGATCCAAGAAGCTCTGTCCTAAAACGTGTATTAATAACATACTTGTTATATATCTGTAGGATGAGGGCATCGTTCTGCGTGAATTGCAGGACTAGAAGAGGGAAGTTCTAGACTGCAGGATTTGGGTAGCTGCTGTTGTTCTCAGTGCTACAGTGGACAAATAGCTTTGAAAAACCTGCATTTGAGTGTGCACAAATTTAAACATCAAAAACTAGAGGTTACTTTTGAAAATGTTGACTTTACTGTTCCATGTTTTTCATTGTTCTCTCAATAAGAAAAACATATTTTACACAATGAAAAATAAATTAAATGATTTTAAAGTCACAAAAATTTCTTAAAGGATTTTCTTATCAGAGGCGAACTAGAACCAAAGATAAAAATTGGATGCAATATCTACTGGTGATGGCCAGTGCTAAGAGACAAAAATTGAAAGTGACATAACTTTAAGGTAGCGCAGCAATTAAGAAAAAGTATAGGGAAAGCTTGATAGCTCTTGTGAGTTGTGCTCTTATGACTACCCAAAGAGATTAAAAACATGATTTACATATTCTACTCTTTGGCTGGAGTTGCCACAACCTCCTTTCAGGCAGTTAATGAGAGCAATAACGTCTTCCCTGAGCCTTCTCTTCTCCAGATAAGCAATCCCAGTTCCATCATCCTCACAAGTCATAAGATCCCTCACCAGGTTCATTGCCCTTCCCTGGACGTGCTTCAGAACCTCAAAGTCCTTCTTGTAGTGAGGGGTGCAAAACTGAGCACAGTATCCAAGATGCAGCCTCACCAGGGCTGAGTACAAAGAGATGATTACTTCTCTGCTCCTGCTGGCAAGACTATTTCTAATATAAGCTAGGATGCCATTGGCTTTCTTGGCCACATGGGCACACTGCTGGCTCATGTTCAGCTGAGGTACAAACCCAGGTACATTTCTTCCACACAGTCTTCCAGCAACTCTGCCCCAAGCCTGTAGTGTTGCCTGGAGTTGTTGTTTTAAATGGTTGATTTGATGATTTTGTTTTCAAATCTCTGTGAGATAACCTTCCATTCTTCTCAGGAAGGGACAGAGAGACAATGATATTGCATTGATTTTGATACCCATACCTTGAGAAGCTCAAAATAAATATCCATTCTGTTCTTAGACCTCCTCACGTTAGACAGAGTTAACACTAAGGCAAAAGGAAGTTAAAGGGACTTACGTTAAAATTTCTAATGTCCACATGGCAACATTAACCATCATGTGGAGTGGTCAGTGTTCACTTTGGCAGCAATCAGTAGTCACTTGGCCAGAGAGCTAATCACTACATGCATGCAGAGAAGAATCTTTGACTTTTCAACATGTCCCACCACTCGGGATTCACAGCATATGTGGAATGATCTGAGAGCATGGAACATGTCTGAGAGTATTGGAGTCCACCAATGCAGCAAGAATGATTTTCAGAAAGCCACAGGCATCCCAAAAATGTTAGCCTTAATGAGATAACCAGTAATATGTGTATAGTAGCTCTCCTCTGAGTGTGACCAGGTTACCATCACTTTCTTCATGATAGACTTTGGCAAGTGTGAGTTCATTTGATTAATATGAGTTCCAGATGGTCTAAACTTACCTGTTCCATATTCACAATTAGAGTTACTTTTGGGTATAGACAAAGATTGTCCTATTATCTCAAGAGATGGTTAGGATACAATTAGTAGCAAGATAGGAGAACTAAAGAGAACATGTTTTTCTGTTACTGGGTTCATCTCATTAAAAAGATCTATGTATTATTATTTAAAAAATAATTTTAAAAGTAAATGGGAGTTGCCAGGGAAGTAATGCATCTAGCTATTTATTTATTTGCTAAGGAAAAGTAAGATGCTTTAAGGTATTTATTTTGGTATACAACTGATACAACTATTGATCACAATAAAGGAATTTTTCCTGATAGGACTCTGTAGAGACAAACTGAAGGAGGAAGATCTGAGAATGGGTGAGAAAGAGAGTGAGCTGAAATTTCATAGTGCTATGCAGTCCAGACTTCACTGTAGAAAAGAAGAACAGAGGAGTATGAGCACTGAGATTAATTTAGATAATCCCCCAAACTAAACGAGGAGGGTTAAATGGTGCATAATCCCCTCTCTGAATCACCATCTCAGAAATCAGCAGCAAAAAACATGCAAAGCTTGGTCCTTTCATAGTCTGAGATTCTTTTTAAATACATTTATATAAAATTTGTGCAAGTGTCTCTGAATTTCATCAGCTGGTAACTCAAAGAAAGTTATTTGTTTATGCAAGTTTTTTGAAAATGTCTGTTTTGGTTTGTCCCATCACAAATGTCAGTTTATGTCCTTAACTGTGAGTCCTGCTTCCAGACTGCAAACATGTTGATGCAAAAGTTCCTCCTTACACTATTCAGTCCTGCTTTTTCCAGTCCACGCTGCATGAAACAGACATTTTCCAGCACCTGTGTTCTCACTGGTGCCTTCAGCAAAGCCCTGCAGATGAACCATTAGAAATACATGCTGACCTTAACAAAGGAGCCGACGTACTTCACTCATAAAACTCAAGAGCAATCAGATGGCATCCCAGTGACATTCATCACAGCTGCTGGCAATAGCCTTTAATTCATCTGATATTTAACCAGGGTGAAATGCCCTGCAGCTATATCATGTTTGTTGGTGTTAGATGAACCCAGCTCATCACCCGCTCACTAAAGTTCAGGATTTAACACCAATCCACTGTTTGCAGGCAGTTCACTCCCAAACAATATACTTGTCTCCTTTTTGTCCTCTATTATATTTTCTGTTCTCTGCAGCTTGGAAGCTGTTCACTTCCACCTAATTTAATAGTTTAGTCTTGATTTGAAACCGTTGTTATATTTTGGTACCAGTCAGGGATGCAGCCCATCAGTGACATAATTGTAAGAATTACAGGGAAACTTTCCAGCTTCCATCATTAAAAGTTAAAATTATTTAAGATACGAAAAATTTAACTGTGTTTTTAAAGATGAATACTTAATTTTTAAGTGACATAGTGGTAGTACTCTTTAAGATGACAGAAAGGAATGGTTGCTAATTAAGATCCATAGACAGAATAAAGGATAGTTTTATTTTACATTCCGATTGAAAGCTGAGTCTTTAAAGAAATTAATTGGATTTATTTCAGTATGATTCTGATCCAGATAAGTCATTGGAAGCTAATGCATTTTTATCTCTTGGGAGCTAAAACAAATCCAGTGGGCTATCTAAAAAACTGCCACTAGTGAAGTTTATTTTATATTTCCCAGCATTCAAAAAGCATGACTTAAGTTATCCAAATCATTAGATTTTGCATAATAGTAAATTAGAGTACTTTTAGGGTGTATGGGAGCTGTTGAGTCACGGCCTGAAGCACTGATTGACCACCTGAGGCAAGCATTGAATCAGCCATGGGAGCACAGGTGAAGGCGATTCAGCTCTGTGACTAGAAGGGGTGGAGCCTGGTTGTACCTCTCCTAGACCCCCATTTAAGGGCTGACTGCCATTTGGGAAGGGTCTCTTTCTGGAGATCCTTTCTTTTGGAATTTTCTACTGTGAGCCTAGGACAAGGTTGAACATTTTGTTTTTTATTGTCTCTTTCCACTGTGATAACCTTTTGAACTATAAATCTGCAAAATACAATCCTAGCCATGCCACTCTTTTAACTGTACATTTGTTAATTATACATAGGGTCATGGCAAGATTTAGTTTCTGTACTGAGGAGTGGAAACAATCTCTTCTTTTTTTCTAGATAAAAGAGTATTGAGGTGTCTAGATGATCACTCGGTCCTGGAAATTTGACATATGAAGACAATGCCAGGTACTGTGAGATTTATATGTGAGATTTATAAGTCATATGATCGACTTTCTTAAGCTTGTGCTCAACTTATTATTCCCAATAATTTATTGTGATACACTTAGTTCCATTTATGGATTAACATCAAAATTGATTTCTACAATTCTGTTTATTTTTAATAAGTGTTTGCTCTGCTGCTCAGCTAAGCACGTGTCTTCTATGATAAACAAACAGTATTTACTAATTTACTAAATATGAGAGTATTTTTATGAGAATATGTTTAGCATTTACTAAACAGTATTTAGTGCACCTTGCCATTTCAAATGGGCCTTGTGGTAGATTCCATGTGAATGTGTTTCAGGACTCAGCTGAAGCATCTCTGAGTCTTGACTGTTAGAAGGAAAACTCATAATTGCAAACCGTGGCTTCTAAATATCTTGAAGAAGCATGCCTGGATTTCACAAAGACTAAGAATCCTTCACTTCTTGAAAGTGAATAGCTCTGTGCTTAGAACCTGAAGAAATGAATGCATTAGATTCTTCTTGTTCACTGAGCAAAATGTCCTCAAAATAGAGATGTGACTAGAGAATTAGACTATGCATCACTATTGTTTTAATCTAATTTTGTGTAAGAAAGCACAAGGAAGATATGCAGTGCAGTTACTTCAATGTAGATACATAGCCATGCTTTGACAGCCTTGGTGCAAAGGGTGTGTTCCTGTTTCCACTGGCGCTGAGCACGTTCATGAGCAGATCACCTGACACTGCTGGATCAGGCATTCTCAATCTTGAGTTACATTATCTGCAGAGCAAGATGTAGTCTTTACTTTATTCATGGTTATGCAGGACCTATTTCATACTGAGACTAGAATTGCTGATGCAGTTTTGCTTTTGGGAGCTGGGACACAACACGTTAGAACGAATTTGTGTAGGTGATTCATTAGAAGTTCATGTCGAGATCAACTCCACTGTGGTCCTAACTCATCTTTGTGCAGAAATACAAAGAGTTTGAAGGAGTATCAACAGAAAAGATATCAGTATCTTTGTCTCTCTTATTGTGACTGCAGTAAAATAAATGATTCAGTGTTAAGATGGATGGAAATATATTTTCAAGCAATTTCTTTTTTTCAGGTTTTTCAGATTTATCTTTGTAATTGTTTTGAGTTCTCTTGGTTTTGCTTTTTAAAGCACTCAGACTACATCAGATGATTTTAAGGCTTTTTTGTTGTTTTATTTTGTATGTTTGTTTTGAATGGATAAACAGGAGGGCAGTCAGGTGATCTCTCAGTTTCATAATTCTTTACAAAAAGCTCTTTGTTTCTTAATTTTTTCCATAAACAATCTGATTAATGTTTTTGAATCTGTGAAAGCTGGAATTATTTTATAACTATATCTAAATAGTAGAAAGCATCTATCTTCACAAGGAATGTCTCAGCAATTAAATGCATTAGCAGTATGGCACAATTACAAGGAATATAAATCATACAGCCTAACTGAATTCATGGATTTTTTTTTTTTAATCAGTGTACACTCCACCTAATGACAACAGCATATTTAGCCTGTCGGTGAATTCTGTCTTTATTGTCTGTTTTAAAGTTTCAGCAGGCTTTTTGTGCAACTTCTCCTCATGTTGTTGATCCCAGGTACAGACATGCTTGCATACAGCATGTTCCATAAATTAGATAATAGTACAGCCAGCCCTGGCTGTGCAGTGCAACTCGCTGCCACCCTGAGACATCAGCTCCGGGAGTTACTGAGCAGGCGGCGCTGTCGCTGTTGCCACATCATCTCTGATCTAGTCTGGTTC
This sequence comes from Lagopus leucura, assembly GCF_019238085.1. Classification (NCBI taxonomy): domain Eukaryota; kingdom Metazoa; phylum Chordata; class Aves; order Galliformes; family Phasianidae; genus Lagopus; species Lagopus leucura. The sequence continues at coordinate 13,152,006 of NW_024962334.1, forward strand.
AGCCTGCTGCTTCATAGTCACTTGAGGGGTTCCTTATGGGGATACTGAAGCAAAAACACTTCTTGCATCTAGGATGAAGATTTCTATTTTGGACACAAGGATCTCTCCTCCTTTGGGATTCTCAAGCAAAGACCACTGCCTGTTGTACCACCTGCTGGATGGAGCTGCTCTAGGGCATCATATACAAAAGTTTCCTTTTCTGCAGTTCTACTTTAAGTCTGGTGTAGTGTATATATACACACCTTATGTGTTCCCACAAGGCAGCAAAATTATGTGTGTAATTATGGGTAAGCAACATTTTACTTTATGCAAAGACGATTAGCCAGGTTGTTCCAGGAAGCAATCTTTGTAGCCCAGGTGTGGCACATGAATAAATTTTGCCCAAATCCCAGGCATGTGATGTTTCCTGCACTCATGCAAGATATCCTGCATTTCTTTCACTGGAATGCTGAGTCACATCTTCAGACATCACTGTCACCAACCAATGTAAAAATGGCCTGAAAAAATAGCTGAAGATAACACAAAACAGCTGTTTCCCTATACCAGATGTTACAGATCTACAAAATGTCTGAATTTCCCAATTTTGAATCCAAAATTCATCCCTGGAAATGCTTCAGGAGTTGTACGTTTTACAGTGATAGAGAGAAGCATGGTGACAAGACTGAGTCATTTGTAAGGTCAGCTTTGAGTTCACCCTTGAATTGTGATTCTGTTAAAATAACAAGCAAAGATTTTGGAGTTGATCACTCTGTTACGTTTTTGTTTTACTTGTAAATAATGTGGCATTTTTTTACTTGACTGTTCAAAGTTTGTTCTTCCCAGATGAACATGCCTCCAAGAATGGGTATTGCCTTTGAGGTAGATTTTTTTTAATTGCCATTGGCTGAGTTCTTGATTACTGAAATAAAGAATGGCTCAGAGTCTTTTTGCCTTATCTAAGAAGTGCAAGGCGGAACACTTGGTAAATGTTTGTTTGGTTTGTTGTTTTTTTTTTGGCCTATCTCTATTGCAGGACAGGGAGGGGTTTGTTTGCCTCATCATCCTGTGATCTGAGAGTTTGTTTTGCAAAGGAGAACATGGGGATGGTTTCCTTGGGCTCTGAAGCCTGAGGCAATGAGTGCTGGGAAACGTAATTGGGGCCCATTCTTAATATTTGTTGAATGGCTTTTCTTTTTCTTACTATAAGCAAAGACAGACAAGGGGCAAGGCAAAAGCATGTCAGAAATAGGTGTTTTATTTATAACTCAGTGCAGTACAAAAAAAAAAAAAAAAAAAAAAAAAAAAAAAAAAAACAGAAAAAAACAAATACAGTCCAGTTCAACTTTTGCTTTATGTCACTGTATTGTACTTGCTGCTCCTCTTCTCAAGATGACAGTCCTGGGACCCTGATGCCAACCGGTGGAAGATGGATTCCCAGACACAACATCTGGCTCTTTGCATGAGTCCTGAGGCAGTCAGTTGAGCTGGTGGCCGTGAAGTTGCCTCTGGCTCTGACATGTGGTTGCATTACTCGCTTGATGGGCTCTGTGGTGGTTTTGCCTTTCTGAATTCTGCTTCATTCTGACTTTTCAGTCTGAGTCATCTTCACTTCTTAATTTTTTTTGTAGTGGCCATTCCCTTTAGAGGAGGTATTGCTCTTCCCTCCCAGTCTCTTGTACTCCTGAGGCTGGATGCAGTAAGGGCAATCCCATAAACAGCACACAACCTGCTGACGGACATAGCTTTTCCCAGTGCCCTGGTCCTGAGTTTGTCTGATAGACAAAAAAAAAAACTCTTATTCATTTTTTCTCTTCATTTAAGAACTCTTTACAGTTTTTCATGGTTCTTACAGATATTTCTTGTCTGGAGTGGTACACAGGTTTAGCCTGCAGGATTAAACCCCTCTGGTCTCAGAGCTGGACATTGCAGATGAGGCAAATAACTAAATATGGGCTGGAGTTACTGTTATGCAATAGTTTTACTTGCTAATTAGATTAATACTGATAATTTCTCACTCTCCTTGGCAGTCCCTAAAATGCCCAAAGAACAGAAATTTTAATCCCCTTCCACATCCAGACAGATTGTTTCACCATAAATAAGAGCCCATAACCATTAAATCTGAAGTGCACATGGAGGGTATGCAACTCAATTACAGGAGGGAAAGCTGTTGCTGGCTGAAACTGATGTTGAAATTGGGTATGGCTACTGCAAATCACTGTGGAATTACTCAAGCTGGTGTTAAACAAGCAGCAGGGCAAATTAGCCCTGTATTGAGCTGCATGCTGCTGTGCTTACATGGCTACTGGTGCCTAAGTTAACATGTCTAAAGGCAGCACAGCTATCTCTTCATAACCCTGCATCTTGCTTGTAGCTATACCCAATGGGAGACCAAGGAATAGGAACTGCTTAAAATAACTTGTCTGCAATTCTGAAAATTAGTGTCTTGTCTAAAAGCCTGAGAGCATAATCTGAAGCAGGAAAAATCCTATTTGCTGTTAACTAGCCCTAACTTTTGTCCCTGTAAATTGCTCCCCTCAAACTAGTGCTGCATTAGTGCTTCTAGATAAGCCATGCCATGGTTGCAAACACTGTGTTTTTATTTGCTAGAGGGTATGCAGCACTACATGACTGGTGGTATTGGACCTGGCAGAATTTCTTGGCCTGAATACAGTTCTATTCACCAAGGCTGGTACATACAATGAGTGCATGAGAGAAATGTGTGGGGTAGCTGGAGAAAGTCCGTGTAGGAATGCAGAAGAGAAATGGAGTTTATAGAAAAAAAGGAAAAGCACCTTTATGAAATTAATATCAAAATGAAAAAAATACAGTAGGTACTACTAACACCAACCAGACAAATGATCAGGATGTCCTTTTTTCACCCTGATAATGTTCATCCTTCTGTGTAGTGAGTAGCTTTGATGTCTGTTGATGGCAGAGAGACAGAGGTTTACTGAACAGGTTTGAAATTGTAACTGAAATAACGAAAGGTGGATCTCACAACTAGAAGTATACAAACACAATCACAACTAGTGTTGTAAATCTGTTTACAGCAAAGCTTCTTGCCTTGCTGTGATAAGCACTTGTGTGGTTTTCCCTCTTGATCCTTTCTCAGAAATCTTACTAGAGAAATAGTTGTAAATGGCAAAATGTGGAAGAGCTAATGAACTTTCTATATAATAACAATTGCAGGCAAGTGGTTTGAAGCTTATATACTTGAATACTTTATTAAGCAGTTACTTTGGGTTAGCCTTGAAAAATGTATTTTGCAAATGCGTGCAGATTCTTTGTCAAATGCTTCATTTTCTTACTATTTTTGACTGAGCAGAGAAAGACCATCTTTAAGGGGCTGGCTTGCCCACCTGGGGTCAGTGTGAAAGAACAGAACAGATTTTTTTAATAATTATTTATAAGATGTCTGCTTTCATAACACCATTCCTTGAGTGTCTGACAACCTCAGGGGCCTTTGTCCTCCCCTCTCCATGTGTTGGTCATCTGTAATGATTCATTCCCAGAAAGAGACAGAGCAAATCTTAAATCCATGTAGGTTCTCCTCATTCCCTTATCTTGTTTTGGTATGCTCGGACCAAATTGCCCAGGACATGGTTTTAAAGTCTTGAAGGTATCAGGAACACAGCATTTGCTCAGTTCTCAAGAGATGCTGCTTTCAAGGAAAACAACATTTGCAATTCATCTATATCGTTTATATTGATCTGAAGGCCTTTCCCATCAAAAAGCTCCTCAGAGGCTTATTCTGGCTTTGATAATACCTCACACACACTCTTGTGACTTGGCTCTTCTTCTATAATTCTTATTTATTGTTTGATAATGCTAGTGGCACCAATCATTGTGTTAGGTGTTACGCAAACCTTTAGTGGTTATCTATAAAAGATTTTACATTCCCAGTTTAAATGGCATTGTTGATTGACTGATAATGTAACAATATACCAGACTGGACAGACTCCTGATTCTCAATCCAGGATTCAGATGTGAATAGCCCTCTTTACTTTTACTGTAAGTGCTCCAGAAATGATTGTATTGTAGGTGAAAAAAAAGAGCAGTGTTTAGATCTTTCAAGTACACTGGGAACAAACAACATCAGTTAAAAAAATGTAATCTAAACTGCCAATCTAGTTATATCTAATCTAGTTACAGCTAGTGATAAGGTTTATAGTTTAAGGCTATAGTTAAGAGTGCTCTTACAAAGCCACCTAATGTAGTATAAGACTGATGTACTGCACCATCTGTTCATTAGAACCCCGTGCAGAATTTGAATAATCAGCTGCACTAGCAGTCCTCCTCTGTTTCACAATGCAAACTGAGTCAGGCTAATTTGAAGAGCCTCCAACTGCAGTAACTTCTTTAACTGCTACAGCTGTGCTTGCAAGAGAAGTTCTTCCTGTGGCTGGGATTGACAAGACAGGATAAGAAACACAGGAGGTGTGGCAGGATCGAAGATAGACTGTTGTTTTTTGGTTTTTGTTTTTGTTTTGTCCTTCCTTTTTTGTCTGAGGTTGCTAAATACAGTAATATTTTCCAGGAGTCTTAAGGTGATTCCTCTGTAAGGGCAGGGAAATCTGCTTCCTGGACATGCATGTTCTTGTGAGTGGCACCTGCTTGCAGTAGGTGACGTGTGGAGGGCAGGATTTTTTAGCTTCTTTCCACTATCATAGAGTGGTAACAAGTTAAATATTGAGTGAACACATCAGGTATGCCTTTGTAGCTAGAACTGTAAAGTACTATCTGCTTTATACTGCTAGGATCAGATATATAGATCACTTGTACTTAGCTATTATTATATTTTCAGCTGCTATATGAGAAAACAAAGCCAGATAATAACCTCACCATGGGCTGACCTATAACAAAGCCCTGTGGGAAAATTGCCATCCAGCTCCCTTCTTTTAGCTCCCAACGTTTTGCTGATGTTTTGGCTGATTGATATTACTTGAAACTCTCTTCAGACCCTTTTTCACAGGGGAGAATCTCTTGTTCCCCGTTCTTGACGGAGTCAATGCACTCTGTCAGCTGATGGCCACCCCTTATTGGAGGTTGCTTCTCATGAACTGTCCTGTCATGGAAAAGAGGTCAGTGTTGGAAGGGAATGGGTAGGCAAAGAAGACAAATAATTGTCAAGGAAGAATAAGACTCACAGGGAAATGCAACCTTTCTGAGGACCTGGAGATTATGTCACATTTGGTTAAGTTGGAGGTATTTTTTTATTCCATGAAGGTTAAAAGTGCAGTATGTCTGAAAGAGAGCTGTCTGATTCAATGTCATGCCTCAACCTGACTTTACTCAGAGTTGAAGCTATACATAGCATCCTCTGTTTTCTGTCTGCACCGTGTTTTATCTCCCTTGTGCATGGCATTGCAGAGGAAGGCAGGTGGTCTCCTATTTGGCAACATCTTCAGGGCACGGCTGCAGAAATTTCGCAGAAACACTCCACTAGAGGGCATCTGCACATCCTCACATCTGTAAGGTAAACCTGTTCATAATTGTGAAGAAGTCAGTAAAATGTTTACAGTCAAAATTATGAAGTGCTGAAGCTCAGGGCCAGCTGCATATGATTTTTTTTTTAAGTTAACACACGAATCTGCTCTGTATCCTGCATATAGGAGTTCAATGAGATACTTTAGTCAGCAAGACTTCAGATGGTGACCTTCAGAGGTGACCAAGTTATAAGGTCCAAGAAAATTCATGTTACCTGAAAAAAAAAAAATATGTGCTGGCTTATTTTCACAGTGAAGTAAACTAATGGTTATTTTTAAGCAAACACCTCTCACAAACATCCAAACTCACAACCTTTCCTACGTGAGATGGTTACTCCATAGCAATTGCTTATCTGTTTTATTTTTATTCATCGTGGCTTAGATTACACTGTGAAGACTGAGCCCTCCAAAATTGCCAAGAGTGTGTCAAACTGGCTGTCAGTACAAATGCATCTCAGTTCATCTATGCAGTTGTAGCAGAACTTTAAAACACAATTACATGGACCTTTGTAGGAGTGAATAAGTATAAGTATTTTGAAGTCAGACCTTGTAAAAACAGTCAGGATTAAATAAGAAGGGTGCAAAGGAAAGTATGCTGTCAAGCCAACAAATCGTTCTGCAACTCTTCAGAAAATTTAAAACTGAGTTCAATAGCAATACTCTTAGAAATGCCATGTGTTTTTGAAGCAGTACTGTAAATATATTTTTTAAGAACTGTTTACTAATGTCTTTACTTAGAAGAATATCCACTGGTTGATACTGTTCTTGTAGTAAGAAAAAAGGGTATACTTATAGAATCTTTCTGAGTCAGTCCAGTGGTCGAGAACATTCTTTGATTGCATTAGTACACCAAACATAGGTAGTTATCAAATGAGGGAAAATATGGACTTTTTTTTTAACTTAAAGTTGTGTGTGCTTTGCTTTAATTCACAGTGATGTTTGTTACATCATCTTTTTCAGCAGTTTAGAATGTCTCTTTAAAACTACCCCTGGTAGTAATGTGTTTAATAACATTTACATTAATAAGCAGGGAACTGCAGCATTTCAAGTTAGAAATACCATTACAAGTGTGAATTAAACACAACCTTGATAATTTAGTGTAAATTTGCGTTGTATAATAGCCCTAAACTACAAATTGTGGGGAGGTTGACAAGGAAACTAATAAATATCTTCAGAACCATTGTTCACATTTTTGATTGCAAAATAGGTGAACTCAGAGCTGACTGAGTGGCAATGCTCAGAGGATTGCTACTAGCAGCTGAGTCTAGTTGGAGGCCTGTAAGTAGCAGTGTGCTCCAGGCGGTGGTACTGGGTCTGATCTCGTTCAACATCTTCATCAGTGATCAGGATAAAGGGATAGCACCCACTCTCAGCAAGTTTTCTGAGGATACAAAGCTGAAAGAAGTAGTTGATGCACCGGAAAGCTGCGCTGCCATTCAGTGAGACCTGGACAGGCTGGAGGCTTGGGCAAAGAGGAACCTTATAAGGTTCAACAAGGGCAAGCTTAGAGTCCTACACATAGGGAGGAATAACTATATGCATCAGTACAGCTTAGGGAGTGATCTGTTGGAGAGAAGCTCTTCAGAAAAGGACTTGGGTGTCCTGGTGGACAATAGATGGGCTGTGAGCCAGCAGTGTGCCTCTACGGCCAAGAAAGCCCATGGTATTCAGGAGTACATTAAAAAAAGCATGTCCAGCAGATTGAGGACTGTAATCCTCCTCCTCTACCTTGTCCTGGTGAGGTCACGTCTGGAGTAGTGCGTCCAGTTCTGGGCTCCTCAGTCTGAGAAAGACGAGAACTTCTAGAGAGAGCATAGTGGAGGGCTACAAAGATGATGGGGGGCCTGGAGCACCTTCTTTATGAGGAGCTGCTGAGGGACCTGGGACTGATAAGATGAGAGGAGAATGGGAGGGGAAGCCAAGCTCTTTTCAGTGATGTCCAGCAACAAAACAAGGGGTAATGGACACAAACTGGAACATAGAAAGTTCCATTTGAACATGAGAAAAAGCTTCTTTACTGTGAGGGTGACAGAGCACTGGAACAAGCTGCTTAGAGAGGTTGTGGAGTTGCCTTCTCCAGTGATATTCAAAACTAAGCTGGATACTTTCCTATGCAACCTGTCCTAGACAACTTACTTTAGCATGGAGGTTTGGCCTAGATGGTCTCCAGAGACCCCTTCCAATCCCTGCAAATCTATGATTCTGTGATCACATCTTACTCAAAAGTGAGTTTTGCCACACTGTGAGCATGTCTGTGCTCATGGTAATTCTAGATATTCCCAGGTAAGTTTAAGATGCAGCTGCCATAAGCCTGCCACAACCTGAGGAGACTGAGAGGAGAGACAAATAAAATAAACTTTGAGAGAGAAGGAAAAACCAGATTTTTCTGGGTCCCCCATGAGTACTGCATCATTTACATATTTTAATTTAAGTGCACTCAGTATACAAGTTTGTTGATTTGCCTTTGCTTTTCCAAGTGCTGCACAAAGCTGTGTATTCAGCATGGTGTGTGACTTTGTGAGCCTGTCTGGTAGCTGCAGTGTGGTCACTGTGCCACAGTGCAGCAAGAGGACTTGAACACAGCTGACTGGATGTCAGCTGGACATGGCCTATGGCATGTTCATGTTGGCTTGATTTCCCTTATCATCCCTTTGCTCTGAGAGACAAAGCCACGCAGGGCATCTCGGTCTTCCTCTTTAATGCTGCCATCTCTAGAAAGATAGGAAGGGAATTAATTTCAAATGTAAAATAAAACTCAGATGGTCTCTGACTTAAAGATATGATTCCAGGTTGAAGTTATCCAGCCTTTCTTATCTGGACTTCCCAGATTGGCTTTTTCAGCTGAGGGGCAATACAGTCCTCAGCTAATGCAGGCCAAGCCTTTTTCATCCCTCCTCGCCTTTCTGAACAAGGATCCTCAGACATGCCATATTGTGCCAAATCCTTTACAGTGGTTTTGTGATGTGGGCTAGTATCTACTGGAGATGCAGAGATGAGACGTGAACTCATTTCGCAGAGGGCTTGACCTGAATTCCCTGAAGTGAGAGTCTAGTCCTTTTACTTGCTGAGCTCCCTCTTTCTGTACTTAATCAAATCCTAAATCCTCTGAAGTGAAAAAATGCACATTTTGTTTTCAATGACTTGCTGAAGCTGAATGCTTCTCACAACCAGCAAGGCCTACGAAGATAGTATTTATTAAGGATGAGTGATTTCTCACACTTATTCTGTTTCTATCCAAGACTGCCAAGTTGGTCCACCTGGGCCTCAGAACTGAGATATCACATTTCCCACGTCTCATGCCTCCTCTCTACTTGCCCTGCATTATTTATTACGGCACTGAGTGCTCCTGGGGTCCACTGTCAGGCAGGGCCAGGCTCCTTTGGGCTCACCTCTGCCAGAGCGTGTGCTTGTTTCTGCAGCCAGTACTGCATTCAACTCTTTCCCTCTGGAGTAATGGGGACTTAAGGAAAGCTGCAAGCATTCAGTGAAGAAAGCCAGAGGGAAGCAGGAGTCAAAGCAGCAGCCAGGGCCTCCAGCTTCTGACTTCTCTGGAAGGAGTCTGATTAACATCTTCCCCAGAGTTGTTTAGGCTATCAGCCCTTCCAGGGCAGGTTTGCAGAATTGCAATATCCCTCCTGGCAGCAACACCTGTAAGGGCAGCAATGATCAAATCAGTGTAATACAGTAAGGGTCATTCTGGCTGGGTTTGAAGCAGTGCTTGTAAAAGTGTTTCAAGCAACATTTCATTCTTTTCATTCATTTCCTAGACTGGCTTTGAATGGCAAACGAAGGAGAGCATTTTATTACAAATGTTGCCATTTCTAAACAGCTGACCGGATGCTCTGATTACAAATCAAACCCGTATGTGGTTAAGTAAGGCTCTGATTTGGAAATGTGTTGTGCAGTTTTCCCTGTGAAATGATAGTGGTAGTGACAAGGTCTGCACAGGCATGTTATTTTCCCTGCACCTATTATATTTCTGTAGCTTCGGAAGTGTAGCTGTTGGTTGTGATAGAAAGGAAAGGTTTACAACTAGAGAAAATGTGCTCTGGAAAAGTTTGTAGAGATGTTAATTTTCACAGTGTTTATTCCAGAATAGTTCTGAGAGAGACACAGTGTAGCCCCAGTCTCTCTGACTGTGAGGAGAGTGAGCTGCTCTTTAAAAGCTGCTGCTGGAATCAGACCTTTAAGCGGTGGCAATAAAGAAGATGGTGGCAAGAGATCCATCGTTGCTTTGCAGAAAAGGAGCAGATAGTTCCCATATCTTTCAATGCAAGTTTAAGATTTTAAAGTTTTGAATCATTTCTTCAATTAAAAAGTTATGCTTTTAAAAATGTTTCTAGTCAAATGCACTGCAGCACTGGGAGATGTTTTTGTTTTTGTTATTTGTCTGAAGCTTATATCATCTGTCAAAACGTGCTGCATGGAAACAGCTGGATCTGGTGTCTGAGCCTTCATAGCTGAACTGAACACTTAGACTGTCTTTTTCCATCAAATGTGTGATTTAACAGTGCAGCAGCGGATGAATCTAGGACAGTCACTGAATTGCAGATTTCTGTACCAGCCGTCTGCAAAGTAGGAAGAAAAAGAAATGACAGGCTGTTGGCAGAAAAATACGATGTTACTACAATAAGCATACACCACAGTTCATTTGATGGACAGCAGTGCCTACTCCCTTAGAAAAGGGCTGGGATTCATGTAGATTAATTCCTCATGATATATGCATAGAAGTTCAAATATTCTCTTCTCAAAAACATTGGTTGCCATTCTGTGGTCATTTACTAATATTAGAAGTGACAAACTGTGAAACCAAAGTTGCAGGAAAGGTACTGTACGTTTGTGAAAATTTCAGCTTGCATGGGTCCTTCCTGCAGTCTTTCCTCCCACAACGCTTCCCATGGTGTGTCTGCGTGCATGCTCATGTACGTGGGCTCCTGATTGCTACAAACAGCTCTGTCCCTTTTCTTTGGGATCTGTCAGAATCGAGGTCTGTACAATGTTCAGCTCAGTGTTTGATTGAAAGCTTGAGAAGTTTAAAAGCTTTTAGAAGAGTCTCAAAGAAACAACATACACACATAACTGAAAACACATGATGGATGAGAAAAAGAGAAATAATGCAGCATGCAGTAACATTTGGAAGCTTTCTATCTTTCTGCCAGTGACAGAGAGTCTCAGCAAGAAAGGGACCCCTGTAATCCACAGGGCCTCCGTAAGAAACACAGCAACAGCTGAACAGTGTATGAGAGCTGAGGCTTCAGGGAAAACCTCCATAAAAAATAAAAGGAATAAAAAGAGAAGGAAAACACTTTTTTTTTTTTTTTAAGCTCTGTGCAGATGCGATGACAATTTGATGAGTCCTCTTTTTTTTGCTTTCATGCAAATTGATAGCCTGCTCTTGGGAAAGGGCTGCAGTGCTTATGAGCATCTTATTGTCTGCTTTAAGTTACAAACTGAGTGAAAAAGCTAAGAAAAGCAGCATCATGGAAAAGGGAAAAGGTGTTTGGCAATGTCAGGAATTATATCTTGCTAGTGGCGCACACATTCAAAGGGACTGAAGGCAAGTTCACATTGTTAAGCAAAGCTGCAGTGGAGGCAGTGTAGTACCAATGCCAAGCACTAAATGACTTAAGTTTTGCCTCCCAGAGTCATGAGATTGCTATAAAACTGCATGGCTTTTTCATGCCGTGATATGTTCTTGTGATTTGAACAGCTGTGGATTGTGCTGTCATGGTTTTCCCTGCAACCACAGAGATACTTTCTGTATTTTTTACATGAAAGCTGTTGCTTGGGTTTCTACAAGAAAAAAATGGACAGTGTAACCTTTTAGAAAACTATCAAATGTGACAGATGTTGCAGTAAAGTCACTGAAACTATTTCTATTATGATTTTTCAGTTTCTTATGGATGAGAGGACTATTTTTACCCTTGTGTTTGGCTTGCCCTCTAAGCTTTCTCATACCTAAACCTTTCTTTCCTATCTTGTGCCATCTCCACTCTCACCCTGGTGTGAACAGCTGGATGAGATATGCCCAGCACTGCCATTGTTGCCTCTACTGCCTTAATGCCTGTCAGTTTGGGAATGGACTCACAGCAGCACAGATGTGGATGAACATCTGAGTTTAATCTGTTTTGGGGGTGAGCAGTCACAGTGCAAAGTCACACACAGTCACTGTGTGCATGGCAAGGGCTTCTGAGGACTTGTCCCCTGATATTTATGAATGTGGTAAGCTGAAATGTTCTGTGATCCTTTTCTAGTCTTCTGTGACTTATCTTTCCCCCCTATCTCATAACAGTTGTGGAAGATGTTAGAGGACTACTGGCCATGTTGAATGGTTTTGTGCTCACAACCACTGCAAAATGAAGGGGTTTAGAGCCTCTCACTGTCAGTTTCACTCAGGACTTTGTACCCTAGAGCAGGCCAGGGGGTCTGGACTGAACTATTCCAGGTGGAAGGAGGTAAGAGTTTTATTGCAGTGGAGACGCATCAAATTAGAGATCCCTGGAGGGGGAAAAAAAAATGATAGTAACCTAATTTTATTTATGCATATTCTCTGCTGGTGGATTGCTGTACATGTAATGAAATCAAGGAAAATTTAAGGAGAAAAACTTTTGTTTGTCAGGCTTGAAGAAGTGCTTTGAGCCTGGCTTTAAAATAAGGTACCCTCATCTGTATATTTTGATTCAAAACATTTTGGGTATATTATCTTGAAACAGATGTATACACCTATGGAAAGTAAGTGAAGGAGGCTGTAAAATGTGAGTACTTTCATGTGGTGGCATTTCACACCCACAGGTATAACAGGTGTAAGTAACAATATAAACTGCAGAACAGGATAAAGCCAGGCTGATTGTAATTAGGTCAAAGCCATGACCTTTGCCAAAACTTTGAGCTTGTTTACCCTTGAAAATACTAATTGGTCGAAGTGTACAATAAATCCTTCAATGGAAACTCAGCTTTTTTTAGCCAAAGTACTTTACAAAACAGTCTTTTAGTAAGAGTTCAGTCTTCCATGTATAAAAGAGAGAATGAATTTGATCTGGGGAGCTGAGTAATGACCCATCCTGATTGATAGAATCGTAGAACTGCTCAACTGCTCAGGTTGGAAAAGACCTTAAAGATCAGCAAGTCCAACTGCAACTTAGCCATATTCTCTAACAACCCTCTGCTAAATCATGTCCCTGAGCACCTCATCCAAATGGTTTTTAAACACATCCAGGGTTGGTGAGTCAACCAACTCCCTGGGGAGCCTATCCCAGTGCTTAACCACCCTTTCTGTAAATAAATTTTTTCCTGATATCCGACCAACCCCCCCTCCCCCCCCCTCCCCAGCACAACTTGAAGCCATTTCCCTTCATCCTTTCACCAGTGAGAAGAGACCAACCTGACTCATAGAATGGTTTGGGTTGGAAGGGACCTTTAAGATCATCTCATTCCAACCCCCTGCTATAGACAGGGACACCTCCCTGTAGGCCAGGTTGCTCAAAGTCCCATGCAGACTCGTCGTGAAATCATGTGCTGTGACTCTGTGAATTAATCTGCTACTAGGTTTCTCCTATGGGCACACTAGATGTAGGCAATGCAGAGTGTGACTGACAGTTTTCAAATACAGAAGATAGATAATGTGTCGATAATGCTTCTAAGGTAGTTCCTCTATGGGCATAGCTTCCCACATCAAAATGAGTAAGCTATGATTGCAAAAGGTTAGGAGTTTTGTTCTTTCATTTTCAAGCCTTACGCCACCATGGGTTTTTCAACTCCAAGCCAGCAAAGCCGCACCAGCAAAACCTTTCTGTGGAAACCAGAGCACTTTTCCTTAGCCCACATAAACACGGCATCAGAGAAAGCCTGAAATCTTTTGATCAGCAGTACAGCATCTGAAAGTTCACAAGGTGAGAAGTGCTTCTCACCAAGAATATACACTGCAAACTGTATTTAGAGGTAGCATTTTTAATTAAAAAACAGCATTTCTGATCCTGTCAGCTGTAGCTACGGGGCATAAGTGAGGATATCTTTTCTGACAGAAGATGTTTGGGCTCTTGATGTAAGAGACTGCAAACCAGTCTCTACCCTGCTTGAAAAGTCAAATTAAGAACTTTTCTTCTTAGGCATGCATTTCTGCCAAGACACTTGCAAGTTTGGCACAGAGCACTCATTATTACCAATAACAGAGCCGACATCAAAGACTTTCCTATGTTAGGAAAATTGGTAAAGGTGCAAGTACAGAAATTTCACATGGATCCTCTCTGTGGCTTCACAAGATGCTATTTTTGGTGGCACAACCAGCTTTAAAATTGTAACTTCTTTTGGTTGCTGGAGGCTGTTCCTGTCTTTGTATTTCAGTTATTCCTCTACAGTCGTGTGGGATCCAGGTGAAAAGCAATGCAAACACGTTTATGGTTAGGTGGAACAGTTTTACTGATCTACTTTGCAGCGCCGTTCTGTAAACAGTGACAAGGTATGTATGATGTTGAACTGCAGCATGATATGACGACACGTCATTTAGGAGTGGGGTTGGAGGTGGGTGCTGCCAGCAGTGTCATGCGAAACTGCGGGGTGTTGGGGAAAGCCTGTCATTGCAAACTCTGCTCTGATGTTCTTGACTCACGGACTTGCAACTTGCATTCTCAGAAAACACCATAATGGAGTACCTTTCTTGGCCATCCCCTGGATTTTACCCAATCTTATCTAGAATTCTGCTTGCACAGAGATTTTAGTCTCTTTGGGGACCTGCAGCAGTAGGAGGGGATAATGGAAATTCTCCCATTTTGAAGAAAGGCATCTCTATGGGGTTTTTTCCATCTCTCACTCTAGCACAAGCAGTGGAACAACTGCAGATCCGCTGTTCTCATTTAATGTCACCATCTATTTGGAATTCATCTCACAACTGTCATTTGTAAATTAGAGACTGCTTTATTCCGTTCAGATACCTATGTACAGTTCAGAAAAGCTACAGTAGTCACAGAGAAACTGGAAGCTCTCTTTGCTCATTTGGAGTGTGTCACCATAAATCACCCCAGCTAAAAGGCCATATGCCACTTTGTGCTACGTTCTCCCAGTTAATAAGATGCGTTAGATCTTAACACCTCAAGGCAAAAGGATGAGCTTTATGGATCATGCTTTATCCATTGCAAAGTACCAGGTAAATAGACAGTTCTGCATGAATTATTGTTTTAAATTAGTTCCCGCTAATGAGCCACTGAAGAAACTAATTTGTAATTGGCATTTTCAGCCAGTGACTCAAGAATAGTTGACAAAGGATGTTGACCTTAAGCCATAACATTCATGTATAGGCAGACGTTTCTCCCCAGTGCATAAACACAAACATATTTACAAACCTAGCAGGAATGTTTCTTTTTTTAACTTTTTCACATTCATGATTCACAGAATCACAGAATCACAGAATTGTAGGGGTTGGAAGGGACCTCCAGAGATCATCGAGTCCAACCCCCCTGCCAAAGCAGGTTCCCTACAGTAGGTCGCACAGGTAGGCATCCAGGCAGGTCTTGAACATCTCCAGAGAAGGAGACTCCACCACCTCCCTGGGCAGCCTGTTCCAGTGCTCCGTCACCCTCACTGTAAAGAAGTTCTTGCGCACATTTGTGCAGAACTTCCTATGCTCCAGTTTCTGGCCATTTCCCCTTGTCCTGTCTCCACTCACCACTGAAAAGAGTCCGGCCTCGCCATTCTGCCCCCCACACCTTAGATATTTATAGACCTGGATCAGGTCCCCTCTCAGTCTCCTTTTCTCAAGGCTGAAGATTCCAAGCTATCTTTAAAAAAACAAGAAAAGTTATTTCGTTACAAAGAGCAAATGGGGAAAAAAATCTCCACTTAACCACAAGACTGGAAAAACTGATATTTTAAAAAATAGTTGAAATCAGCAAATAATGGTTTGCAGTTACAATATAATTACAGCATTTGGAAATTAATACAAATAATTTTTATGTTTTCATTCTTGATAGGCAGTTGGGGCAGAATTAGTTCATGCTGTGATATATAGAAGACTATCTTTTCAAAAGGTATTCTAAAAGAGATAGAAGACGTCATCTTTGGCATCATTTAGGGATCTTCCTGTCAAGAAAGGCTGTCTAGGATACAAGATTGTTCATGGAGATGATTTCTCTTTTATACAGTAACACATAAGGCAAAGCAAAAATAAATTTATATTCTCCTGGCAGTATTAAATAAATGTCTTTCTTAGAGCAGTAGGCTTATTTTATCCATGAAATGTTACCCAAAATAAATGACGGAGGACAATTAAACCATTTGTCTCAAATTGTGATCTTAATGCATGTCCATGGTCAGAAACACTTGTAAGTTCTTCGTTTTCATCAGCATTCAGTTTTAAATGGCTTAATGCTGCCTCTGATTGCCAAGTGCTAAAATATGAATCTTCACACTTCTGAGTCACTGATGTAACTAAACTGTGAGTTCAGCATCTGAGAGTTTCCTGGGAGTAATGCAAGCTGTGGTCACGAAAACATCTGAGTCACGATTTCCAGGGTAATGGAAGCCCACCTTTCTCAAAACTGAACAAACTCCCACGTTCTCCCTCTTCTTCACCATCAACCCTCAGCAGATCCGTTCAGTGGTAGCTGGGTGGTTGGCACCTCAGTTTTGGGCTTTCTGTCAGCCTGGAAGTTTCTCACTGCTCCTGCCTCCTCTGACAGCATCAGCACTGGCTTCCAAAGAGGCGTGAAAATATGAGTTTTCATCAGAAAAACATATTCCTCTTGACTTAACGTCCTCAACCTGTAGCTGAATGTGTGAGTAGGAATGGGAGCAGGTAGAGCAGGAAACCCAAATCAGACCTTGGGCCTGGTAGCTGAGAACACCTCGTGTCTCACACTTTCCCAGCGAGACGTGCTGTACGAAGAACCACAGCTACGTTCTCAGCTCAACCTTTCTGAAGCAACAGTCTGTAAATAAGAAAAGATGGAAACAATAAATCAGCAGACCAAAAATGTTGTCTCTGGTGTCAGTGTAATGAGCTAACTGCTGCAATAACCACAATAACTGGGAGAAAAAATGAGGAGATGTTTTGTTTCGTATAAAACAAACATGCAAAATGTCCTTCATCTTTCTTCCACTCTCTTCCAATTTATCCAAAAAAGGAGAAAAGTCATCTGTAAAATTGAAGGAAATTGTTTTCCTTTCTTTTGTTTAGATTTTCTCAAGTCTTTGCTTCTGGAGTCTTCTAGGATTGCCTCAAGTATTTAGATCACTGACTGATAGATTTCTTTTGTGATTGATAGATTTTTCTTTGCCTTACAGCTCTGTAAATTCACATAGGGGGAACAGACAGGTGGAGGTGCAGAGAGGTGGATGTTGTCCTTGCAAGGGCCTGCCAAATCTCACAGTTGAGATGCAGCACACCCTTAGTTGTGTGCTTCTCCTGGCACACTTGCTATAGCGAACCCCTTGTTCTGGAACAAACAACATTCAGAGCCCCAGTGCTGACTGACAGCACTGCAGGCTGCAGCACAGAGCTGGCACAGGGGCCTCTTCCCCAGGAAGCAAGAACACAGTAGAGAGCAGCACCCCATTCCCCTCTGCTTCCAGTCAGTTCTAGACAGGTCATGCAGGAAACATTCACCTGGCTGCCTTGGTTAGTTCTCACTGGGGAGTTTTCCTGTGGGAAAGCCAATTTGAATCAGTCACTTTCTAACTGGCATTCTTGCATGTCAGCCTCTATTCCTGTGGCAAGGATGTGTCTGCAGCAAGGCAAATCGACATTCCTTAGCAGGGAGGAAAACCAGAGGAGGAAAAAGCTCTTCAAATGCCTTCTCACCTCAATCAAAGATATAGCTAATTGTCATCAGCAAGTGCAAAGCACTGTCCACTGTTTACATTGCATCTGTTTATTCTTCTTTCCATTTCTTTCCACTTTTCATATTAAACGCATATGCTTTACAAAACACCTCATCTCCCCTAATCTTTCCTGCAAGTCAGGATGATTACATTTGTACCAGACTGACGCAAGTAATTGTGCAGTTCTGGTTATTAGTATTTTCACCAAAGTATGAGACTGTAAAGAGAAATCTAAAATTAGGCTGAGATGCCAGAGAAATAGATGCTTCATACTGAAAATAGATCACAGAGCTTTCCATATCTGACAAAGGGTTAAGCGCAGCCTTGATGACTTCAGTCAGACCTGGTTTCGTAATACTACACAGAAGATAAGGACCAAAGAGTTCAACAGAGCATCCTCAGGAGCAATTTGTAAAGAACACAGGTAGGCCCGTGAGTCAACAGTTCTTTTGCTTGCACAAAACAAGCAGAGGACTTTTACTGAAGGCTTCAGTCATGTGAATAAATCAGTATGAGCTCCTTTCTTCCTTTCTGAGAACAGCACTTTTTGGTACTCAGCTGATTTCTTTAACTCGGTTAATTCATTAAAAACAAAGAAAAAACAACAACAAAAGCAACTAAAAAAAGAACAATTTTACTGAGAGGTGCCCTTATTATTCTCAACATTCTGATAGTTAATTGCTGGCGAGTCAAAGAGCACCTGTAGATATTTTTGACTAATGCTAACCACAGTTCATGTATAAGATTGGAGCAGATGAGGGGAGGACTAAACATATGCCAACATTGCCCTCCGTGTTCTGATTGATGGCAAATTGCACAGTAAATACACTAATATGACAACTGAACTGACTGTGCAATTAAAAGAAGACGTAAAGTTGGTTTTACTTAGATTGGAAATGAATTTATTCGTTTACTCTGTAGACCACAGGTGGGGCCCCAGATCCACTGAACAGTTAAAATTCTTTGGGTGGAGATGTTGGCCTTTGGCTGCAGCGAAAGGTGGTGCAGGAGAATGCCCAGAGAAGCTTTACCTGAAGCAGGGCTGAGTGTTTGCCCATCAGAGTAGGATCTCTTGGTAAAACGTGGAATCTCTGTCTCTCTGAAACTTTGCTTGTGTGCACCACTGTGGAGCTGCACAAGAGGACAAGTCTCTTTTTAGTGCTGCTGGTGGAAAAAAACTTATGCATAGTTCTTGGCTGACACTTGTACTGCAGTCCCCGACCGTACCCTGGCTTCCTGCTCAGCCTCCTGTTGCTTTTAGAGTTGCTTGCATTTAAATGGTCCTAACTTGGCTTTGAAGTTAATATTTCTTTGAGGGGAATGAAGTGATGTACTTATGTCTCCAATTGTTTGTTTGGTGACAGTTGTTTGCAGGACTGGCTTAGTGAGGAAGTGGAATTCGTGGAGTTTTACATTCGCAATAATAACCCGTTGCTTTTCTACAGCCCTGTCCGTCTTCAAAGCGCTGTGCAAATAGGGGCTGATTAATCACACCTGAGCGCCTGATAGACCACCGTTTGAAAAAGAAAGCGTTTTGTTCCGTACAAAAGAAACGGTAATGGAGAGCTGTTAAAACACACTATCCATTTACTCCCTCCGTGCCTAAATAGGCTGAAGCTTCAAATAACTTGGAAGCAAAACGGGAGGTGCGTACATTGATGATGTAAGGCGTATTTTTCCCTCTCCCAGTATATCCGGCGTTGGACTATTTTTTCTCGTTGACCTCACATTTCCTAGCAGTTGGAAACGAAGAGGGAGCGAGGTAAGAAACAGCCCAGCAGTTCAGCTCGCGATGTCTCCTGGCCGTCAGGGTGATCGCTGCTGTTCAGCCAGGCGGGCTGGGGCAGAGCTGCGTGTACAAACTTTCCCCATCCACCTCAAAGGGGCAGAGTTCTAACACCTCGTTAAGATGCTTTAAATGCTAAAGCTGCCCTTCTGCCGTTGATTATCATATCAGAAACCTGCACCTAACGTATTTAATTAGTAAAACTACATGCCTCGGCATGTTCTCGTGGAGGAACGAGCATCAAATGTATCTGAATTTTGGAATCACAGGGGTTGCTTAAAGCTGGCCTGCAACTGTCTTAGTCAAATGCTCTGTCAATGCAATGAGGTTATTCTTGCCATTTTTCCCCCCCATTTCTATTCCATAAATCTCATTTTGTTTATCCCATGTTCATTCATTACCCACTTGATCCATCACAGCTGTACACCCAAGATAGGACTTGACATTTTCATACAATTAGGTGCAAAGTACAATTTTGACAAACAATTTTCTCCCTCTCTCTCCTTCAAAACTTTCTTTGCTGTAGCTCATATTAACTTTTTCCTCTGTGTCTTATTAGTGTGATTTCTGCTCAGTTTAAATGAGTCTTTATTGGCACGGCAAGCTATGCAAGTGTCACTGAAGTGTTAGGGAGAAAAGAATCATACTGCTCTGAGCAAACAGTGTGAGTATGGGGAGCTGAACCCCAGCTCTTGCTGTCCCAGTGACCAACCTGAGGCAGCTCCTGCTGAGTGCCAAACCGAGCCCAGCAGCTTTAGGATCTGAGGTGGAGAGGGGAAGAGAGATGTGTTGAGCAAGGAGAATGCCGGGCCTGTAACACCTGCACTGTGAACTCCTTGACTTGCAATCAAATACCATTGATGTCAGTGTGTTACAAATGCCTAGGTAGACAATTTAGGAGACTGAAATTCATTAGTTGCCTTTAAAAAGGCAGGTGGACAGATAAGATCTCTCCCAGCCCCACTTTTTTCTTTTTTTTTTTTTTCTTTTTTTTTTTTTGCCCATCCCATAACTACTCTCTTTCTGGTCAGCCAATCCATCCGCATTTCTACAAAATGGCACATCTAAGCTGACATCTGGATGCTGTCTGAGAGAAACTGTATGTGATAATGCTGGGCTTTTTACCACAATAACTTGACCCTCTCTCTGCTTGCCTCCTCAAATAGCTTAGTTTGCATTCAAACCCATGTAGTGCATTATGTCTACCTGCAAATAGCACTTTAGTAAAATCCAAAACTTCTCCTCCAGCTCAAAGAGCCCCTGCACTGCAAAATGCTGAAGAAAAGACTGCTAATTTGTGGTGCTTATAGATGCCTTAGGTAACCACTGCTGGACAGGGGAACCTGGGCCCAACACGTTCAGGCATGAGCTGATAGGTGCGGTCTTACTTTTTGGTATAAACCAGAGGTGACAGAGTGAACAGCCTTGTCTTGCTTCTGCTGAAGTTAGTTACATTCAGCAAATGCTAATGTGACCACACCAGTTCCTGCACGTGCTGTGTGTTTGGAACAATAGGTACTGGCACAGCTTCTTGGAGCTGCACTCTAGCACAAGCTTTCCCCCCATCTACAGACGCTGCAGACACCTGTTGTTAGCTCTGGCTACTTTATCTAGCTTAAACAGAAAGTAATTCTATTCAGTCTAATTGCTAGCTTGTCTATTGACTCTACTAACAAAGAAACCAAATAGTGTCAGTTACTAAGAACAATTTTAGTGGGGAGAAGTGGAAGGAGGAGGAATGAAACATATACACAAGGGTCAGTATGGGAACTGCTAATCCCTCTGACAGTGAACAAAAAACAAGCTTTGAATGCAAATGATGTTGCGTAGCTGGTGTCTTGCAGTGGAAGGTTGCTTCTTGACTGGGTTATCCCATCTTCCTCTTCCCATGGGGAGAATGGCAGCCAAGGCAACAAAAAAAAGCTGTTAATAGGCAAGCTGTAGTAGTGGTCCTTTTTTCCAGCTTACACTGACAGACTATATGCTTGAGTTTAATCAGGCAACCACATGTGCATCCACAAGCATGGCTGTAAAGTCTTGTAGCGTATGGACTGTTGTGTGACACTGATATGGCTTTTCTCTGAACAGTCACGTGGTAGCTCCACTGCTGAAATGAGCTCAGCTGAAGTGAGCTCTTTTTTTTTTTTTTTTAATTGAAAATATTCCTTCAAGTTTAACCCCCATCTACAGGCTGACCACCCGTCATATAGTTCACCTATGAGAACAGTTTTTGAGGAATAGCCCAAGAAGATTTTTCTTATTTTATATGAGCTCAGTGTTTCTCTTAACTCCCAGGAATTTGAAATAGAATTAAGTTAAAAAGAACAAGCATTTTGAAATAAGAGTTGCTTATTTGTGTTCATGCATTCGTTTTTTCTAGTACTGATCCAACGTGCAGGAACGCCTTCCTTAGAATAGCTCCTAGACATTAACAATGAAGGTACAAATTTCCAGTCCTTAATTATCTTTGGGAGCATCTGCGTGAGTAATGCCTTGTTTGAGTAGAAGGGGGTCCTTGGGTGACTCAGTGTTCACCAGTGTGACTAAGAGTTAAAGTCAGGTCCCGACATGCTGTGGAAAGAATCTAATATTCTTTATACTTCGGTTGTGTACACACTGCAGTGCACTAAAAAAATACCTATTTGCTGTGAGTCCTGAAATGAAAACAACATGAGGTTAGGAAGAGAGTACATGCCAGTTCTCCACAGGCTAGGTGGCCTTTAAGGAATTGTACTTCCCAGGGAGAATTGCCATGAAACATGTGAGTCTTATGGGGAATTGCCATGAAACACATGGGTTTCTCAGATTTAACTGGGAAGAAAAGCTGTTCCAGGAACAATCAGAATATCACTTTCATTTATAAACTGATTACAAAGCAAGCAGAGCAGGGAAATGCAGAGCAGAGCAAAGGAATTTAAGTTGTATCTTCTCTAGTATAGAAGTTAATGAAGAAGTTGGTAATCATGCAGGTATAATTTGTAGAGGGAGGGAGTACAATCTGTTACCCTTCTTTAAAAAAATATGATTTCTTGTAAAAGAGAAGGTAGGACTAAATTTGAAAAGAATCAAAAGAGAAACTAAACTGAGCAAGAAGGTGGGGAGGAAGGAGGGGGTTGTGGTTATAACACTCAATGAGGACCAACTCAGAAGATCTGGGTTCACTGTCTTAGTCTCCCAGAGGTTTCTTGCATGAATTTAGGCAAGTCACTTAGCACCTTTGTACTTCAATTCTCTGTTCTGTGCAAAAGGGTGGAATATTTCATATGCACTGAAATTTTTTCCAATCTGGGCTTTCCTTCTCATCACCTGTGCATATGCTTTACATGTAGCACAATTATGTCCTGCATGAGACATCCTGATGTTGTATATAGAGATTTGATAAGCACAGATGTGCTTTTGTACAGTTCTATCTACAGATCTGCTTTCAGGCATCCGATGGTGTCATTTCTCTCAAGCCCTTAATGCAGAGTCTGTTGTATCAGATAAAAGAGGACTTCCATGGACACAGATTCATCCTGAAAAAGATGAGTAAGCACAAGAGGCAGAGTAATTACAAACTGATCAGCAAATATACCCATTTTTTTTTCGCAAGGGATTGTGCTTCCATGCTTTTGCACTTTCTGGAGCAGTTTTTCCTAAGTATCAATATGAACTTTATCACAGTGATATCTGTGGCTTAGCCTTTTACAACACCTGTCAAGGTGCAGGAAAGGAAAAAACATCCTCCTTTAATGAACCTCTGGAACTAACAGGTCACATTCAAAGTCAAATCACTTGGGAAGTTGGTATAAAAAACAAGAATTGAGCCAAATTCTCTTCATCCTAGATATTATTTTCTGAAAGTAAATCTCTGTTAATGAAAGACAAAATGATAAACAACTTAGTACCAGTAGGGACCCTGAGAGTGATGGAAGGAGTCATCTCCATGAACATCTAAATCCTCATTACTGGAGGCACAAGTATCTGCTGAATATACAAGGAACCTCAGTCAGATACATGAGACTATGTAAATACTTCACTATACCATTTATTTTTTCATTGTGCAATTTCTTTTTCTTCAGAGTCATTATTTGCCACCGAGCAGTGGTGTTAAATGTGATGGTCTTGCCTTTGATATGAATGGTATTATTTCCTTT
This sequence comes from Lagopus leucura, assembly GCF_019238085.1. Taxonomy (NCBI): domain Eukaryota; kingdom Metazoa; phylum Chordata; class Aves; order Galliformes; family Phasianidae; genus Lagopus; species Lagopus leucura. The sequence continues at coordinate 13,175,204 of NW_024962334.1, forward strand.
TTAACAGTTTAAATTATTGTTACACTTTGATTGTTGGTCAAAACCCAGCCAGGAGAAATTGAACTCAAGATTTGGAGCATGGAAAGGAAAAGATTATGGAATATTTCAATTATTTTTTTCCTATGAATCCTGAAATTATCTATTACAAGTTGAGGTTTATAAACATGTTGCTGATTGTGTGAAGCTGCTTTAAAATTCATTAATCGCTAACAAAAAGAGGGTGGCAGGAAAAACACAGCAACGAAAGAAAGAGGATTTGACCTGACATTGCCAATATGAGGGGAAAAGGAAAGGGAATCAATCTGTATGCTACACACTGTCTCACACCTCTGCTATGTTCTGTAGAGCTCTCTTGGTTTCAGGGTAGGCTAGTGTAGTTAATTCCTTTTTTTTCTCTCTCTTTTCTTTCCCTTATGATGCTTTTAGCTAAAGTAGAATCCGTCTGCTATCAAAAGCATTTAATTTCATTTTCACTTTGCGACATTTTGAACTAGGCATTCAGAAGTGGGCCTGAATCTCCGAGGGCACATGTGGATTGCTTTGAGCAGTATGTAGCCACTCCACTAAAAGACAACATTATGATATCACAATGTCATATCTTTGTGTAGCTTCTGCCATCACCCTCATTCTCCACCAGACTCATCTTATTGCTATTTGAGTCCACAGTACAGAATAAGAGAAATCTGGAAATAATGAAATTTCCATGAAAAAGTATTCTCTCAGACAGAGAACTGAGGAAGACCTGAAATATTTCAAGATTGCTTTTCATGCAGCCTGTATTTCTGTTTCAGCACAGGCTGAAAATAAATAACTTTTTAACTTCATCTTTGGGCAATAAATCTTTAAGTCCACCCTAAACAGAAGTAGTTTACTTGGTAATATGAACTGAAAATCCTTTTCCAGGTTTTAGGTAATGTTTATAAACAGAATATTTTTCATTTTTATATGAACAACCTCCCTGTTACTCCAAACTTAACTTCACAGTGGAGCCAGATGCAGGCAGCTGTGACCTTAATCTGATGTTGGACTCAGTGTTGCTCATTTATGAGCAGTCACACTGAAAAACCCAGGCAAGCAATTCACTGCTCCTTGGCTTTGCAATGGTCCTTCTTGATGCTCAGGGGCTCATATCATGCTTCCTGTCCCTGCAGGAGCCTGGTCTGCACTGGGAGTCTTTGCTAACAAGCTGCCATAAAACATGCCTGGTGTTGACAAGTTGGGAAAGTAGTGGGAAGGTGTTGGAGTACTGTTGGAGTACTGTTAGCATTCCAGTGAGTTAGTGGGCAGCTCTACTGCAAAGTGGGCATGTTGCTGACTGTACTGGAGCAAATACAAGAGCCTTAATTTCTTAAGTGTAATTGGTATCTGGAAACACCAACAGCATAGCTAAGGTCTGGTCATAGCTTTCATGTGTTGAGGCAGAATTAGGGGCAATAATGAAGAATTAAACTCCATTAAATTTAAGAATTAAACTTACAACAACAGATAAATGAATAATAACCAAGAAAAATTCTGAATTGTGTCCATGATGACATAAGGCATCATCTGCATCTCAGTACAAAGGAGAGGGGCAAAAAAGGGCAAACCTAAATGACTAGTCTAAAGATGATGCCCCTTGTTTCATGAGAAGCATGAAAGGGAAACTAAAATTACTTTGCAAATAGTGCCAAATGATTCATCTAGTGAAAATAAAGTATCATGTCAGTACGGTGCTTAAATTAACAGGCAGAATACCCACAGGAAAACCTTTGGAGTCCCCAAGGATTCTGAATTGGTGTGAACCTACTCCCTGTGGTCTTCTGTTGGTAGAGTTGGTTTACCATGGGTTGTGTTATGTCTAAACATGCTTTTGACATGTTTTCTCTGGCGAGTATTTACTGATTTATTTATTTATTTATTTTAAAGAATTGTGTTAAAGAAATCCTGTTAGTGAATCTGTCCTTATTAGACTTTGATTCTAAAGGACAGTGAATAAAGTCAGGGGGCTCCTAGAGCATGATCCATGTGCTCATTCTGCAAGGTTAAAACTATTCCAAAAACAAAACTGGTGAAAGTAGTTTTGATTTGGCAGGTTTTACACCAGATCGGGGGTTGTCTGCCATGTTGTGGCCGCTGTGTAATCAGTCATGGGGCACTTGAATCAACATGCCACATACTCCAGCGTCCTGTGGGAACTATCTTTCAGATTGTGATGCAATAAGGAAGCACACATATACAGCTGTAGCCTTAAGCCTCCACTCTAGCATGGGCTTACTATTCCATGCATTCGTGTCCATCATATCGTAACATGCTTTTTTTTTGTGTATGTGTTCATATGTCAAAATGTTGTATGCAGGGGGAGTTTTTCTGTCTAGAATCAAGACGTGATATAACTGATATAGTTGAAAATATGTGGAAGGCTGTGCCTTAATGAACAGCTAGTTTTCATTGGTGGAAGTTGGTAAGAAGCAACTTTACCTCCAAATACAGCAAAGCATCCCTGCACTGTAGTATTGCACCTCTTGCTGCCTACCTGGGGAGAGTGCAAAGGAGGCTGGAGAAAGTACTTCACAGTGAAATACTTTTAAATCAATATTTTATCAAAAGAAAAATCAAGAGCTGCTTTGATATAGTGTATAGAAAGTATAGAAGTCTTTCACCTAACAATCAAACACAAAGATTCAGTGAATGAAAAGGAAAGCCAGGTATACTTGCATTGCGAATGAGGTGGAGTTCTTCAGTTTTAATTGTCTTCAGATCAAGGCTGAATTACTTTTTAGTCATTCAGGGGTTAATTTAGGGATAACAATGTGAGAGCAGCTTTACAAAGAAAGTCAGATCGTGTGTTATTATAGCCTTTAAATCTACAATCTCTAGAAAATACTAGACAGCTGTATGAAAAGCCTTATTCTAACTCTTGCACAATGTAGGACTATGTGTAGAGAGGACTAAGAGAGATTGGCTATATTTGTGTGAAAAGATTCATAAACTGATTTCCTTTAGAGCTGGATTTGTCCATGCCCTCTGCAGTTCTGCCTAAACTGAGTCTGAGTTCTTGCCTACTGCTAAACTGGAAGATATTAAACTGCTGGACCTATTATAGCTGAAGAAAAACAAAACACCAGATTTACCATGGTCATATTTGTATAGCTGTGACTATTCAATGACTCTATCAGGACAGAAAGGGACATCTCCATCGATTTCATTGACAAGTCCATTGCAATTTGTTGTGAGAGTGTGAAGATCTGTTCCTTGCTGCTTTTCTGGAGCAGACATTTGGGAATTGCTTTTGCTGCAGTTAGAACATTCCATTGTAATCTGGAGTACTACCATGTACACAACTGTGTGCAAACCCACATCCCTACAGGCACCATATTGCCCAGGCTGCTAAACACATATCAAGGCCTGGTCTTCACCATCATTTTAGGGAGAGTGGGAAATGTAATCTATTTCAGAGGAAGAAACTTTATATATCTAAATACTTTCATCTGTACTGTGGTATTACTCACAGTGTAAGGATGAACACAAATAGGGTATAAACATGATTAAGGGTGTCCCATGTTCAAGCTGGGCAGTGAGAACTGGGCAGATTTTGTTTCCAGGGAGTAGCTCAACACAAAAACAAGCCTTATCAAGGCTGTGGCATTGCCCACTGCTGCACTTCAAGCAGCTGACAATACAGCCCTTGGTGCAAGATAGGGACTTGCATTTGTAACTTCTTAATCACCTTATGCCTTCTGTCCTGTACAACACAAAATGAGAAAGTGAACTCCTGGCAAAGGCCATGGAGATGGAAAATTACAATAATCAAGCCTGGAGAAGACAGAAGTGTGAATAAGACTTTCAGCAGAAGTGTGACTGAGACAGTGTTGAATATAGGGCAATATAGTGAAAGTGTTAATAAGCAGATTTACAAAGACAGGAAATGTGAGAAACAAAGGTAAGCTCAGGATGAGAAAGAGTAGATGGATTTCTTTCTGCAGACACAAAATGGCATGAAAGACTTAAAATCACCAGCACAGAAATTAATGACTTTTCCACAGTGGCCACCACTAGGGCGAAATTGGAAAGATAAGTTAGAATAATAATAAGATTGATCCTCGTAGCAAGGCAAGCAGAATCTGCTTAACTTAAATCAATTTACAGCTAATGGATACATACCTGCCTGTAATTCTCATTGCTTAAATAATTTTAACAATTTCAGAGTGGAAAGTTTCAGCAACCCAGTAGATCTCCATGAAATGTGTAACAACAGCAAATTGCCATACTGTGGTAAGTGACATTTTCTAAAAAGTTTCCGACCAGCTCTTTTATTCTGGATTTAAAATATTGCTGCATTTTCTGACCCATCTGCACTGCTTCATCTAGTGCTGATGTTACTCAGTATTTTCAGACCAGCCAAAACTGATGTGAAGATACTTTATTAGGCCAGAATGATGCTAGCTTGTTAGTGGATCAGATGGGTGAATATGAGGACATCAGCATACACTGATTTAGGGTGGACTGCTGTGGGGAAAAAAAAAATAGCCAGGTCCACACCAGTTAACTTCTCTGCCCAGTGTCTATCCTCATTCTCAGAGAAATTTCCTCTCTAGGACTCCTTTAACTGTGATCATGATGTGGCTATCAAATAGCACTAGCTAGCTAGGATGTGAAATGTTCCTGGAATATCCCAGGTTTCCTTGAACAGAGAGGTTGAGCAGGCACACGAAAACTTAGAAGTAGGAAATTGCAAAACTGAGTTAAACGTGGTCTTGGAGATTGCCTTTCCACTCTGTGTTCATCTGTCAAGCTGGGAGCTTGACAGTAACATTTTCCTATTTTTAAATTATTTTTCTCTCCCCTGTTGCTGTGTGAAGCCATACAAACAGTGGGCAAAGCTGACAGAAAGGCTGGGGTGGCAGAATTGAAGTTGGTGGTACTGCTGCCAGGTGCACGGCACACGTAAGTGGAAACCTTGCTTCTAACCGTCCCCCTGGTCAGGCTAATAATATTCAGTGCTATCTTTTATTGCTGTAAATAAAAACTTGGCTGACAGAAAGTGAGCTTCATGTTTCACAGCACTTCTTTCAAGCAGTTTAGGTGGAGATCACAGAGGAAGTCTGTGGCCCTGACTAGTCCTCTGACCTTGTCGGCAAGAGGCGTCAACCTAGATGAAACATAAGATGGGCTCTGCAGAGCTTTCCAAGATCTTCACAACGAGCAAGACTTCCAAATTCAGAAAAGGAAGCTTTGGCGCAGAAAAGGCGAGTGACGGACATTGCCCAGTCACAGCCCTGGCTGTCCCTTGCACCCCTTAGCTGGCTGGGCAAGAGGGGACCTAGGATCCAGAACCGCAGTGCATGAGAAAAAGAATGAGTGATTGGGATCAAACAGTAATTGTCACATGAACCTCCAAGGGTGAAAAAAATAGATTATATTTCTCTTTGAGTGTCATTTTATGAAGATCATCGAGTCCAGCTCCTATTGTAATTCTAGGACAGAAATTTATAGCAACATTCCCTTTTAAAAGAGAACAGGTGAAACAAGTTCCTTATCAGGTTCAGAGTTCAGTGAGCTGGGCAGTGCCATTTTCCACAGATTCCCTTCAAAATGTTGTGGTTTTCAGACCCAGCCTCAATAGCTGCCCGACCAATTGCTATTTTCTAGCTTCCTTGCTACAGAATCCTTCTCTGGGAATAGAAAGGACCTGTGTTGCTATCTGAAGTCTTCTGTCCTTTCCAACACCAGAGCTTCTTGGACCAAAACTCTCAGCATGTGGATATGTGAGGTTTCCCAGAAAACAAATGTGCATATAAACAGGCATTTTCTGACTCCCTAGGCTGGATTACTCTTTCCATAGTTTTCTAGCAGCTATTTTTTCACCTTGGAATGGATTAGCTGTGTCTGTTACTTCAGAAGAAAATGAGAGGGAGGTCAAGCTCTAACCTTCTTCATGAAAGTTTCTCTTCTGAAGCTTTCTTCCTTCTGACTGTAAAAACAGCTTCAGTTTGGTTACCAAAACTGTGGAACTGCTCATGATTTTATACAAATTCTTGAATGCAAAACTACAGTATATATTCTTGGTGTAGCTTATACCCGGATGACTGGCATGACACCTACAAGCTCCTTCTATCTAAATTGGTTTTCATGGGTTTCCCATGAGCTTGTCAGTTGTTTCTACACTATAGTTGTGGGATACACACACTAAGCCAACAGGCAAACATAAATGCAGTTTCCTGTTGAGTTTAGCTCAGCTATGATACATATGACCACAAAAATGTCAACATTCTACATCAAAATAGTAACATTGAATTTCCTAGCGAACCCACAGTGGCCAGGAAGCTCACAGCTTGATCAAGAAAAAAGGCACTACAAATACTAATATTTGAACATAAGGACAGAATTTTAACCAACTTTTGTTAACAATAATGAAAGAGCAAGGATAGGAGGAAGGATTCCCTATAGCTACACTAAAATGCCATGCAATATCATCTGATGCCTTTACTTAGGAAAACTGTGGCTGAAGTCAGGCACTGTTTTGTTGATGGGTGGGCTGTAGGGCCAGAGTCAGAGAGAGCTGCGGTACGGTCCCAGGGCAGCACTGAGGCAGCCCAAGGGAAGCCTGGCACTGCCCTGCTTGCTAGGCTCTTGAGAAGGCACAGTCAACACTTAGCTCCCACTTCAGTCTTCTATTGTGCATTTTGTTGTTACAAGAGCTTAAAGAACATTTTTCTACTTTTCCAATTCTTTCTCTGGCGCTGTCACCAGCATTTGGTGCATACACATTTCCATTGTTTTCTCTGCATAACCAGTTAGTCAGATTTGCCCATTTGTTTGCGGGTTCTTCAGCTGGCAACAAAAGGGTTTCTTTTTCTTCTTTTTTTAACATAGGAAAATGTGATGCAAAACCACAAATAGTATTAGGGGGGGTATTCAGGGACAGGTGTAGTAACCAGGGCTGCCATTCTATTTGTTTCTGAAGTAGACTAGATTTCAGCTGTTTATATTCTTTTAAGTGTTACTTTTAGAGTGTGGACAACCAGGAAAGCAGTGCTTTCCACACTCTAATAATAAATAGGGGGTGAACAGAATTCCCTGGAGGGAAGCAGAAAAAAAGCATAAGGAAGGGAGCACAGAGGAAAAGACACTCACTACTTCCTCTTTATATAGCAATGAAGATTTCCACAGGGACAGCCCTTCCAGCACAGTGCCTCACACAGATTTCTCTGGGAGTGTTGACCTGGCTGGAAGCTGATCCTCTTAAGGAATCAGTACTTGTGTGTTCTGCAGTGGGACTGTGCCTAGAAACAGCTACTAGTGCAGGTCAGAGGTAGAGCTAACGGAATATGTCAAATAATCTTGGAATAAAATTGGCTCTGCAGCTTACACCTGGTGGCCAGCCCTCTTTTGAGATGCAGCAGCAGCCCACTACTACATTGAGCCCCTTCACTCAAGTGCTCAGGGGTAAGCACCAGAACTCAGATCACAGTGCCCCAGTGCCAGCAGTCTTCAGTGGGTGATGCTGAAGTTGCAGGAGAGCAGTGAATATCCTTGTCCAGAGATTTTCTGAAACAGTGAGAACAGGGCTTTGGGATAGTGACAAAGGCATGCACACAGCAGACTGAAAAGTGTGTTTTATTGTAAGGAGGAAGAGACCCAGCAGGGTGATTTGGAGCATGTCCTGAATTGACTGGGACTGGTCTCCGATATCTGTGTGATTTCTCAGCCATGCACAGCTCTCCCTCCATACTGATTATGTGCAGTGGAGACCAAGTGGGAAGATATCTCTCTTTAGTATAGGTATATGCATGTGTTCGGGTGTGTTCTCATCTCTGCACGTGTATTAGGCATAACTGAAGTCACACAACCTCTAGTAACACACATCCCATTATATAGCTAAATAAGTCAGCCAGATACCATGGGCAACAACAGAAGCATGTGCAACATTTTATGTTGTATTAAAATTGTGTGTGCTGAAAAAAGCCACACGCACAGCCACATCCATTATCAAAAAGGCACAAAATAAATTACGACCTAAGCAACTGTTCTGTGGGTAAGTGTGCTGGCTGTGTGCCTACCAGCATGAGGTGAAAACCAAAGAGGGAATAAGCAGCAGTGGCACCAGGGGCAGACATAGTCATATGTTCCTCCTTTTAACCTCAGTAACCTCTTTTCTCCCACTCATAGCCCACATACCTCCACCCTCACCCTGAGCAGCCAATGGCTACCCGAAATGACAACCATGTTTGTTGGTTGTATGACTCGTGATGACTAACGGAGACTTGGTTTAATAAACTACAATGTGCTTTTTTTTTAAATTGGTAGTAAAATAAGTACTACTCTCTAGCTACAAGCAGGGACTGTTTGAGCTTAATATTGCAGGAATCAAATGTATGTGAGTGTGAGCCAAAATGAAAATGATCATTTGGAATCGGTATTAATAAGCAGAATTTAAATCTGAATGGCTGCATGTCACTTACGTCAAATGAACAATCAGATGTGATGTAGGTGACTAGTTCTAGGAATGAGAGTACACAGGGAGAAATGGAAAAACCAGGGCAGAAAAAAAAAAGAAATTAATAAATAGAAATAATCAATAAAGAATTTGCACAGAAAAACATGGTGTTTTTTGAGGTATTGTTCCTTTATGTACAAGTAAAAGACAATTTGCCTTTTTCTCTATGCATACTAATACATATATTTTTGTAGGAAATATTTTTTGTTTTAATTATCAATAAATAGTAATCAATACTCTTTCCAATTAAAAAGAAAATAAAATGTATGCATGATGAAGGGAAATGGAAAAAACAATTGAAAATCCTTGAAATAAAACAACTTCAGATTTTTTTTCTTTTTACTGTTCTTACTTTTTTTTCCACAGAATCTCAATTATTTATAGGTTCTTGCTAATGCTAAAATTTTGGTAATAAAAGCTGTAGAAACCAAGGTTCAAACACTACACTGACTGTGTGATAAACGTTCTGAGCTATTTAATTACATGAGTGAGTGTGGGTCTGTTTAATTTTTTTTCATATCAAAAAGAAGAGAAAAAAAGAGCTGAGAAGTTGATGTTGTTATCAAGTAACACGATTTTACGATCTAGGACTTCAAAAGTACTATATTCATGAGACTTGCACTAATCTGTACAGACAATGCTGAAAGCAAGCAGGCATTGATAGTGATACAGAATGTTCATTTCCAAATTTAGCTTCTTTATCAGAGTATTAATGTATGCACTTGTTTCTTAGACACTGCTTAAATACACCAGAAATCATGATAGCGTGTACATTTGCTTGTAATATTTTGTAGTTGAGAGCAAAACTGGCCCTCCTGTGAAGCATATACTGCAGAGGCCATTAGCAGCACCTTGCAGTCCTCACAGTTCCTTGAAGTTGATCCTATGTTGATGAACTTGCATGCTGACTGGGTTTTGATTGAAGCTATTCTGTGGAGGACTGGAAGGGGAAATATTTATGTACACAAAAAAAAACTGTTCTCACAGTGTTTCCTGCCTCTCACACAGCAGCAACTCACAGAAATCCTCTTCTGTTTTCATAGCATGTTCAGAAACGATTAAGGATCAACATCCAAATGCTCCAGCACCCAGCCAAACTGACCTTAACCTCCTAATCCTTTATCAGACTTGACCATCAGATGAGGAAGGAGTTAATGTAGTTTCTGCTGCTAAGTCAAAAACTTAGTGTCCTTGAATTTCCTTTTAATAAAAAAGAGAGAGTGGCAGGAGAGGGGGGTAGGATGGGGACCATATCAGAAACAAATACAAGCAGCAAGGTTTACATGAAACTTTTTGTTAATTGCACAGATATAATTGCATCCAACCAGAGACACTTGGTTGTCAAATGAGTGTTTTATAAAGAATTTCCACTTCCCTCATTCCCCTCCAAGTTGTTTGCCTGAGGAGCACAGCGCTGGCTTTTGCTCACATGTTCTTCCACATTTGAGGCTCAGAATCAGTATCTGGTGTATTCAACTGACATTTGGGTGATCTGGAAATGGTCAGTGTTTCTGGAAACCAGGCCACAGCAGTGGGGGCAAAGGGACTCACTGACTCATTTCTGGATGCCAGGTGCTAACACCATGTCACATACAGCTCAGGCAAGCGTTGTCGCTCTTTGGAAAGGAGGAGGAGGAGGAAGAGGAAGAGGTAACACGGGATGGTTGAAATTGTGGCAGGGAAGAGAAGACGCTGAACTGTTGGCAAGGAGGCTGGCAGTAGACACAGCTTTGGCAAAGCCAGAGCAGTCTGTGAGCATGGATGGGCCTGATACGTGCTAGACAAAAGGGCTGGCAGGTGGCCAGGGTCTCTGCAAGGCAGCAGCGTGTGCCTGTCCTTGGGGGTGACTGTCCTTGGCACCCAGCCTGGGGGCCCTGCCATTGTCAGCCTCTCCTTGATTGCCCAGCAGGCCTGAACAGGGATCTGTTGTGTGTTTTGTTTATCGTCTTTTGTTTGTGACTTAAAGCGATCCTGCAGAGGGTGACTGCACTGTTTGTTTCCCAAGCAAAGCATTCTCTGCAGTTCATCAGGACTTACTGCCCTGTGTGGGAAGTTGCCAAGGGAGGCCAAGCCGATCCCATTGCCTGGGCAGTGATGATGGCAGGCCCCAGCCCTGCCCTCTGCCAAAACACTGCTATGTAGTCAAGGCTGACTCCTTCCCCCAGACCTCTGCATTGGGTGGTTTCTGGGGAAGGGTGGAAGATGACCCTAGAAGCTGTGCCTAGAGGAAAAGCTCTGCTTTGGTCGCATGAGGCTTCTCAGCCCTGGCTAGTATACCTTCTTCTACTGACCTGCCCATCCAGGCACTGAGCCAATGTAAGCCCACCAGACTGACTCTGCCTGGCACCTTGTTGCCTGCTGGAGGAGAAGAAGGACGAGGAGGAGGGTGGTGGTAGAGGAGCAACCGGCCAGCGAGGCTGTAGCATTCTTCATTGATGTTGCCACCAAATGCCTCATGCCATGAGGTCATGGCCATGGCCGTGTGTAGTGAAGCTGAGAGACAATTCAAGTCTCAGTTCACGGCCCATATAGCACGTGATGGTGCCCTGGGCCTGCTGCATGAATGTGTGGTTTCATCATGTGCCCTGGGGACACGCCAGCCCTTCCTGAGGCATAAGAGGTGCTGAGAACTCTATCCTCAGCCCAGAAAACATATGGCCTTGCCATCACCTTAGTCCTGGCAAAGAGAGACACTGCACCTCCAAGCTGGTCCCTGCAGGCTTCCTTGCAATCAGCTGGCAGAGACCCTTACCTTGGTTCACATGGGAAATGTGCCAATGCACAAGAAAGAGTCAAAATCAGTCACGTCCTGAGTACAAGCTGCTTTCCAGTTTGCAGCAGCATCCTCTCAGTGGTTTGCACCTCTTTGAGTATTTTTAAAAATGTTCTGATATGTTGCCAGTTTATAGCAATGTGGTTTCTGTCAGCCCTCTGCTCTTTTTAATGCAGGGATTTTTTAACAAACTGATGTAGAAATGTTTTGCCATTTGATTTAACAATTTTTCTTTATTTTCCCCTCCCCTCTCTTGTCTTTGCCTGTTTCGTGCACAGTGCTGCAACTCTTGCCCATGCACCTTGCTCTGGGGGCTCTTACTGTTTGAAAGGCAGGGAGAGCACTGCTCTCCCTCCCATAGCAGGGGTTCTCAGTAATGCTCCACTAATAAAGGGACACTGCATGCCTGGTCCCAGTCACATCACCTAGTCACAAAGACCAGATATATCTAAATCAAAGGGATTTGGCATTCATAATCTCCAGCACTTCAAAATTCATTTGAACTTTCTTTTCCTGCCCTATAAACTGCTTTTCTTTTTTTTTTTTTTTTTTTTTTGCTTTTTTTTTGTTTTGATTTTATGGAGTGCTAGCCTCCAGCTCTTTGTAACTGTGAAGATCTGAACTACATGGTCTTTCCAGCTATTCTGTGATACCTTAAAATGGCTTGCACTTTTCCCAGTTTTTCTGTTGCCTGTTTCTCCTTAGAAACACTGAGGTTACTCTGTTGGTTCTTGAAAGTGTGTTTCACCACAATCTCTCTCACCTTAATCAAAGTGCTAAGACTGTTGCATTTCTGAGACAGATAGCCCTTCATCAAAGTGCTGACCTATCATTAAGACTATATCGGTATTAAAAATAAAAACATATCAGCTTGTAGACTTTCCAATTATGGTCCTATTCATGGATCAAATATCCCCATTCTCTTGTGCCTCCTGTGAAGAAAATTAATAGTTTTCCAGCTTCAGGGACTAGAAAAGTGTATTCTAAAAACAGAAAATAATCAGAAGCTGTGCTTCTTTCCTTTATGTATGTATTACATATCTGTAATAGAAAGAAAAGAAGAAAAGCATTGTCTTTTGTGTTTTTATGAATTTTCTGACTACTGTCAGTATTTGTGTAATATAATTGTAATATAACTGTTTTTAACAGACTCAAAGAAAGAAAATAAAGTTAAAAATAATAGCAGCAACTGCTGTGAATGCATGGAATGATCCGTTTTTAAAACACAGATGGAATGTATGTGAGATATCAACTATCAGATCTAACCATGTTCAGAGATTTTTTCACAGTATTTTGCACTCACCATAAATTATTCCGAAGTTGTTAACCTCCTTATGGTATCAAGTGCTAGTTTGTCATAACTCAGTGATGAGAATAGCGTGTGAGCACAGTGAGCATGTGCTTATACTAGTGATAGAGTTAATTGTGGGCATACATGAGGAGCTGTTCTTTTTTTACATGAGTTGAAAGGGGAATAGACAAATTCGTGGCGTTTAAAACCATTTGGGACTACTATGAATTCTCCAAAGCTCACATTGTTGGAAGCTGCAGAATAGTCTCAGGAAGTATAACTACGTGCTTTCCTCTTCTGATGCACTTTCCTGTCTGCATGATACGAGGCTAACCATGGTCTAACCCTGAATAGACTTTATAATGTGATTATAGCATTTCTTATAGTAATGTGGAAAAAAAAATCATTGAGCTGTTTGCCTCGTGTCTGGTTCTATTTATTTCCCAGTGGTCCTGCAGTATGAAAGCATCAAAGAGATGTGACGCTCACTGTGCTTTCATGCTTTTTTACTTTCTCTACAGATAAAAAAAAAAAACAAAAATGTGTCAGTGGTAATAAAGCACAATGGATTCGGGGGGAAAAAAATCAAAAATGTGACACAACTACTGATAATCTCACATTCTAACTGATGTAAGAGAATTGAATTATTTTTTAAAAACCTGTGTTTGTTGTTGTTGTTGTTGTTTGTTTGTTACTAATTTGGTTGTGGAAGAAGTAAAGTTTTAGCATGGTCTGTATTCTAGTTGGACAAAGAGACAAAATGAGAACCAGTACTCTGAGCTTCTTTGAATTTCTCTGTATTGTCTCTGAGAAGAGTGGCAAACTGGTTTGGAAACCTTCAAGAAGCTTAGGAATATTAAGAATCTACATTGGTTTAAAATCCTTAAGGCAAGGGATAGATTTAAATTAAGAAGACTGACAGTGGGTTATTTATTGGTTTAATTCTGTTTCCACATCTGTTTGAATCATGTTTTGAAGCTTTTGGGAGTAGAAAACGCTTTCAAACTGATTTTTTTTCTGTTTTTTGTTTTTTGTTTTTTGTTTTTTTTTTTAATTTTTATTCTGGCTTAAATGCGGACTTCAAAGAAAAACAAACTTAAACCAACAAAGACTTCACAAATTTTCCTTGAGATATAGGCTTCATTTTGACTGAAATCATTATCTTGTTTCATTTCTGTTTTCCAAGGCAACTACTTCACCATTTTCATTGCTTTTTGATTTTGGGAACAGCTAATTTCCAAGCACTGATTTTGGAATCTAGATTTTTGTTTAAATCTAGTCCTGCCATCCTTTCAGCCTGTCATCATTGCTTCTTTTTGCCCGGGTGTGCTTTCTGTGCATCCTTATATCACTGAGGAGGGAACAGTGACTGAAGACATCTATTTAAGATATCCTCTGAAGAGTTTTTGCAGTGCCATTAAAGCTTTGTTTGCTTTTGATGAGAACTTCACCTTGGTACAAAATCAACCTTTTCAGACACAGCTGAGGAAACTTCCAGTCGCAGAGAAGTTATCTGGAAAGATGGCTTTCAATTAACTAAATGCTTGTGATTGTAGAAATCCCTCACTGTGCTTGTCTGTTGGAAAGCACATTGCCGTGTAATGGAGCTCAGAGGTTGCAAGAGAACAGTGTAGAAGAGCAGAGGAGAGCAGCTGGTTCTTGCCCAGAGCAGTGAGCCAAAGTGGAGCCCAGTGCAAGTTATCTCAAAGAAAGAAGAGGGCCAAAATCAATCCATTAGTTTAGCTTCCAGTTCCTTTCTGGTCTTTTTCCATTACTACACTTTTGCAAATATGAAGTTCTTACAAGCTTCAGAATTATCTATAGTTTCATAATCTTCTGTAAAGCAATGTATTCTTACAGGGTTTTGCTTACTTGGTTAACACGAGAACTCCTACACCCACTTGTAACCTTTTGACTGAAACCATTAAGATAACCCCAGAAAAATCCTGCTCTCTGAAAATCCCTCCATGCCACCCCACACACAAGCTGGGGTCATTCAGTTTCTGAACTCTCTGCAGGTAATTTTGCTCAGTCTTCAAACACACTTGAGGTTTGAACCAAGCTTTGAATTAGAAGTCCAGTTCAGAAATGAATCTGGAGGGGTTGGGGAGGATCTAATGTGAGGGAAGATGCACTTCAACTGCCCAGTTCCTTCAGAAGGGATAAGTTAGAGCAGAGCATTGCACCTCATACACGTAGGATGTACCTGCTTGGTCATCACTTGCAAATTCATAGTTGCCTTTCTCAAGGCTTCTTCAGCAAGCATTGTAATGTTGAAGAAAACTGGTCTAGCACCAGCATAATAAGATTTCACTATACCTGCCAGTTCCCCTTAAAGTTACACCAGGAAGAATATTAATCAGAAGATGCTGTTTTTAATGGGTATTCCAATACACTGTCTGTTTGAACTAGCACACATTCTTCAGATATGCACTTGTTTTAAGGTTTTGAGAAGAAAAAATGAGTGCATGTCAAGCATTTCATTACCTTCACTATTTCAAAGCACACATCTAGTCTGAGCTAAAGCAAATAATTTTGCCTAAAGAGCAAAAAGGAAAAATGAGACCTGGCTTAAGAATCCTTTCTTCTCCCAGTCTTTCACTAGTGGTTTCCACCCCCTCAATTAGACACAGTCTGCCACATTCACTTCAGCAATAACACTGAAGGAAAGCTATGAACAGTAAAACTAATGAAGCAGAAGGAAACCCAAGAATACCTTACATTGGGCTCTTCTATAATTAGCTCAAACTGAATATTCTTCGCACACAAATGTGCACTTGCCTTTCAAACTCAGTTAAATCTGTGGTCATGACTGTGGCTTTCACAATTTCATCACAGATTGAGATCATTGGTAGAAAGTGTATACCCTCCTTCATTGGTTAGGAGACACCCATCCATTTCATTTTTCCACCCTGGAATTCAAAATACTGGAGAATTGTATTGTTCATTTGATCTATATTTCTAAGCAAGAGAAACTTGTACCCTGCAGTTAGCTGAGCAAACAGAAAATCAGAGAGGTGCCCCCCAAAAAGAAGAGAAGCCTTGGCATCAGCATGGCCTAATTCTTTGGATTCCTATTAAGACCTCTGTGAAAAAGAGAAATAGTATTTAGGAAGCTGATTGGATCTGACCTGCCTTTAGGATAAGCCTGGGGCTGCTCTTGACTTGATTGAGTGGCTCCATCACTGTACATCAGTGAAGTCTGGAAACTGGTTTGGCTTTATCCTCCCAGTTCATGCCTAAACTGACTTTTGGATCCTCTCACAGCAGGTTGAGAGGGGGGAGCCTGAGAACTTCAGGAGATCTTCCAGCCCTCCCTTTCATTCTCCTTTTCTCTCTGCACTTATAAGAGCCACTTTCTTGATACAAACAATAGCAAGCAGATCAACCTCAAAGCCATATTTTATTTAAATTTAGGAAAAAATTAGAGAGATAAGAAGATGGGACAACAGAAGAATTAAGCTATCATATATAAATTTACATATATATATATATATGGCAATTAAAATTTTCCAGCTGTGTAAGGATGGGAAAAAATAGGGCAAGAGGAGGCTGAGGAATCCTGTTATCAAATGAATAAGACCTCAGCACTTAGTCTTCACGATGCTAAACATAGAATAAGTTCACCATTCAGTGCTGCATTTGGACTTTTAGGATATGCAAAAATGTTGTCTAACAACTTTCAGAACAGAAGCATAGCAGCTATTTTGGGTTGGGAACATTCTGCTGCTGTTGGTTTTGTGTGGTGCAAACAGGTAACCGTATCCTGAGAGAGGAATTATCGTATTTATTCTGTACTGAGAGGATCTTTAAACATGCAGTGTTTATTTATCCCTTAAACTGCTAGTGCATCTCTCCTTCCCAGCTAAAAATTGTCCATGTGACATTGCCATTTAGCACTTCCAACAGAGTTGGTAATACAGTACATCTGTCATGAGCAGGATTACAGTTTGCTTTCTCACCTCAGTCTCTTCTTAAATCTTTAACAATAACAAAATGACAAATTGTGGGCAGAATAGAAAAGTATTTATGTTTTCTAACCATTTAGGATGTTTCAGTGCTTCCTGAAATCTCAGCATGAGAGCAAGTGCCCTATCAAGGGATAATAAGGCACCCATATTGAATTAATTGTGATCTAATCAAATCTGATTTCATCTGATCTAATCTAATCTCATGTCTTTCCAAGCAGTGGGACATCATTATGCCATCTACAGGCATGATGCTCACACAATGGCTTGGGAAGTTACTTCTAGCTTTAGCCATGTGTCTTTTCGATAGCTGTGCCTGTTTGTCCTCAGTTTCTGGCTTCGGGCATTATGCCATGGAAGATGAGGCAGATTGCTCTGATACTTGTATGAAGAAGTTGCATCATGCTTACAGGCAGCAGATTTAGCTCCTTTAGGTGATCCCTTCTTGACAGAGAGCTGATGCAAAATTAATTTTAACAGCAACAGCTGGGCTAGTCTAAGGCAAATAGCAAAAAGAGGGCAATATCTGTTACTAGCTCAAATGTCATTCAAAAAAAGGGATGTTTCTGGGCACATCCTTTTTTTTTCCTTTTTGTTTTTAAATCTGTTGTTGCCAGTTGTCTTACCTGGTTTCTCCCTTCAGAGCTTCTCTTGTTGTAGAAGTTGTGACATTCTACTGTTTCTCCATTCGCTCTGCTCTGAAGGACTGTGAAACTACTGGGCAATTATATCAAGTCCCTGGGGGCAGTGGTCTTCGTGGTCCAAGTGGAGCATGTTCTGGTTATGTGCTGAATGGATGCTCTGACATGTACCACACAAATGCTATGGGGCTGTTGGTGCCATCTGGGGAGTGCCTACCTTTCCAATGGATCTTCCATCTAGCTGTGGCAAAGCACAGAGGTAGGGCTTATTTCTCACAGGCTTTTGCTGATCAGTAGCTAAGTGTGTGTGTGAATGCCAAGCTGAGCTGATCTTTGTAAAGACTGTTTGTGAAGTGAACCTACAAACTCCTAATACTTATGTGCAGTAACCGAAGTGAAGATCTGTGCATGTTATACTATAGGCAGGCACCTTGTCCTCATCCATCTGAGTCAATAAAACAGCCGCAGGGAAAATCCCCGGTACAGGAACTCAGTCACCTGTGCCAGTTCCCAGTCCAAGCCGGCAGCAGTACTCTCAGCAGGATGTGAGCAGTGCCTGGGAGCCAGCAGAAGCCATTCCCAGGGATCAGGCTGGAGGCAGCCACAAGATTTTGGAATAGAAAAGCAGGTGGTAGTGTAGACAGCAGCCATCCTCTGCTGGATGGCCTCAGCGGTGGAGAGCAGTCCCCAGCACGTTTAACTTAAAATTGTATAGGCAGAGCTTTAAGGCTGAAATGTCTCTGTGTCACAATGGGATGACAAATAGTTCCTTCTGCCAAATATTGGCGGGTATTTAATGTGCACCTTAGGGCACGTGCTGTGATCAAGGAAGGTCGTGTTGATGTTGCATGAGGACTCCTGACTCCAGCAGTGCCACGCTGCGGTAGAATGCAGAGGAGAATCATAAGTGCAAAGTGCTTTAAGATCACACTCCAGCAACTTTTACCAGAAAAATACTCCTGATTAGAAGTGTGATCTTTTTCAACAGCATTTCTATATTACCAAAAGCCCTTTGTGGATGCAGTTACGCTAAGGGAAAAGTAAAAGCTTTGGTCAATATAGCTTATTTTGTCCAGGGAACCTGCATAAACTGCACTACAAATGTATGGTTCTGTATGTGGAAGCAGCTCTTCACAAGGAAGACACAGGTACACCAACTAATGTCTCTTGCCCTACTTCTTCCAGCACAGAAGAAGGGCAAGCAGCTTAGAAGTCTCAGACAGTTGCTTAATATCTAGTAGATGAGTAGATGAATCCTCCCTTTCCAACGAAATTGCTTGTGCAGTGGCAGAATTCTTTCTGAAAGTAGACTGTATGTAGCATAAGAATGGAAAAAGACAAACCAAGGAACCCAAAATCTGACATCATAATCTGTTATGGATTACATAGGGTTTGCTTTGCAAGTACTCTAAATCTGTGTATACATGTACACTCACTCATGCTTCTGGTATTAACAATAGAAGCTAACAGTCTTTGGTACGAAACACACAGGGCGTAAGAGGAAAACTCTCCTGTAAGCAGATTTGCCAGCATTTGGATCCTGCATTAGCAATGCTTTAGGACTGCTGTCTACTGCACATGCAGGAGATAGGGCACAGCAGGGAACCACAGGGCTGGCACTTAGCAGATTACATGCTAGCCTCTTCTCAGTGGGCTTTGCAAGACCATCAAGTACAGAGATAGAAGAGAAGGGATTTTGCCTCCTACTGAGAGGCTGTCAGAGCAAAATGAAACTACAAGAATGTTTTTTTCCTTCGCAGTAGACATGTTACATGTGAAAAAAGAGTCTCATAAGCAAAGGGTAATGGGATCAGTTACCTGCCCTATGTGAAATGCTCCCCCTGTTGAGCAGTGGAACAAAACACTTCAGTGATGATTAGCTGAAAGAATTTGGGCAGAATTATTTTTTTACATCCTGTCAGTATAAGTGATAAAAGATGTGTCTGTGTCCTGCTCACAGGTCAGGACTTCACTATAGCAAAAAACTGACAGATTCAGAACAGACAGTTTTTCCTCATCTCAGAGTCTAACTTACGATCTGGCAGCCAGGCCAGAGGCTCTGAATAGAAACCAAGGTACTGGTCAGAAAAGTGAGACATTCCTGCTCAGTGTTCTGGTTGCCCACCTAACGAGGAGCAGTAAATTGAAAACAAAATTGTTCATGTTTGGAGTACTTTTTTGGAAATGCATCCCTTCAAAGTTCAGAGTCAAGGAAGGGATGGTAAGGGTGAGTGAGTACAGAGAAGTTCATTAACCTGGTCACACACATGCAGGTCATAAAGCACAAACTGCAGCAGCAAAAGGTTTATAGTCCCCAGGGGACATGGCCATGCCTCTGTTGTTTAGTCATCTCAAATCCCATTTGAATATGTCTTTGGCATTCAATATAGGTTAAGTGTACATTCATGCTGGGTATAGGGAGGGAAGTGACTCTTGAATGAGCGCCATCAACTTTGGCATGAAAACCTGGCCACAAAACCCATCAGTGCGCACACTGGAGAAGAGGCAGCTGATACTCATGTCTGAAGAAGGCTGCACATCTGTGAGGCTGCGAGCTGATACTGTCAGGTACAAAATGAGCTGCATGGCAGGGCTGCAGCACTACGAATCCTGCAAGATGCCCTTGCTCTCCCCTCCCTTGACAATATAAACCTTTGATGTCTCATCTTTTTGGCTTTGCACTTTGTGTAATCATTAACACAAATGCCAAGGGCTTGGTTAGCGAATGTAAATGCTACCAGTTAGTAAGGTATCATTTTACCACCACTTCACACCACTGTAAAGCAGGAGTGTGGGCTATGCAGCAGTAAAGAATCAGGCCCGGGTATTCACTTCATTAGAAAACCATTTGCTGTATGAATGGCAAATAAGAAGGGCAAGTCCTTGTATGGAATTGACTTGACTTGGAGCTTGAGCTGGAAAGGTTAATGGAAAAGGAGAGAAATAGAACTGAAAAAAATAACTGAATGTGCATCTGAATATTAGGAGAAGATAACAGATTTTACTTCACATTTTCCCGCTCCTAGGCAAAGCTTCAAGCTTCAGCATGTTTTTAAAATGCATTTTAAATAATATAAATATATTTATATATAAATATATAAATATATAATCTATGCCCATAAAAATACAAGTGTTTGTAGGTATGTATATATGCATATTTGGAAATAATTCCATTTGCAGTACGTTTTCAAAGATAATTCTCTTTGAAAGAAAATCCCTTTGCCCTTTCACAAGGGTTCTCTAGCACTTTGCACAAATTTTGCATGTGGAAGGTATGCACTTTTTTTTTTTTTTTTTTCCTTTTTTTTTTTGGCTTTGGGTACTCCTCTGGTTGTTTTGGGTTTTTTTTTTTAGATCTGCTTTGCCGTAGGCCCTGGAAACAATAATAACAAAATACTCTGGCAGTTGCTTCCATGTGGCTTGCCAAAGGGGTGTTAAGAAATTTTCCTAGTTGTTCTATATGTGTGAGCTGCAAAGAGGTGATAAATTGCTGAAGGAAATTAAAGCCAGGGGTTGAAGCTGAAGTTTTGTGGTATTCTGATTTGGGCAGCCTTAGATTACAAGCTGCCGGTTGTGTTGGAATCAAAAGGTTAGTTGCTCTCTCTGATTTACCCAGGAGTGCTGCAAGGGCAGACTAATGGATAAAAACATCACACAGCCTCTGGTGCTCTCTGTGCTTGGTCTACTCAGGTGCTGGAAAAGGAAACCCTGGGATGCTGGAAAGGAGCAGCTGAAGTGGTAACTGTAGTGCTTTGGACAAGCAGTCATCTCTCATTGTGGAGACTGCCATGGTTTGGCACTGGAAGGAAGGTTCTGTTGGCTCCAGGTTGAGACACAGGGCTGCACAGTGATTAGCCCCATGTTTTTCAGCAAACCATGAGGATGTCTGGCAGGACAGCACGTGGCTTCACCAACAGTGAGCACCTTCTGGTCTTTGCTTTGCAACCATCCTGCAACCCTGCCCAAAGCATGCTGCAGGCCCAGCTCCGATGCTTCGTCAAGATCCAGGCGCTCTCAGAGCTGCCCATGGTCGTGTCCCACAGGTTTACACAGACTTTCCTGGCCTTGCTGCAATGAGCAGTACTGAAGTGGAGAGTGGGATGAGGTTATCTGGAGGCAGTTATGTGAAGGGGCAGTGGTTTTCCAGGCTGAAATTCAAATCGGAGCTGTAGCACTGTAGACTGTCACTTCTTTGTGAAACTATTGCTGCTAAAATAAAAAATTATTTTCTCCATTTGCAAGACTGTGAAAACACACTCACCTTCCTGTGGACGTGTGCGGAGTGGAGATGTCAACTCACCCCATGCAGTCTGATGTGGGCTACGTCAGTGTGGTCACCTGGCCCCTGGATGAGGTAGTCCTGGCTCCTTCAGGTCAGGCCTCGCAGTACAAAGGCTGCAGAGCTGCAGAGAGGGAGGAGAAAGACAAGAAGGACTGTGCCTGGCCTTTATCTCTTGCATGCTTTGGCCTCAGAAAGAACCCCACAGCATGTCTGCCTGGTGAACAACAGGTTGAATGCCTGGTGATTTCCAGTGAGTCAGGAGCAGCCCACACTGAGGTTAGACAGCAACGCAGAGCAATGCACCTTCTCCAGCTCTCCAAGACCCAGAAATTGAGTTGAGGGAATCTCTTTTTCACCTATCTGCCAAAATCCCCTTATTAAAATAAGTATCACCCTACATCAAATATGTCAAATAAAAACTCGCCTACTAAGGCAAGCTTGCAGTTCAAGCTATTCAAAACAGCAGTGGCAAAGCATTAAAACTGAAAGTAACAGCATGCTCCCCTCAAATCGGTATTGTTGGCTGTTTGCTTCTGAGCCATGGGCCCCTGTGCAACACCAGCTGCCTGGATTATCCAGGCAGGAACGGGTGAGAGCGTGAGTGCAACAGGGCCATTTGTGCTATGCTAGCACTTGATACAGTCATGGGCTGTCTTGAAGGGTTTGGGAAGACATGTCCACCTAATCACTGAGCATGGAGGAAGAAGAGTGAGAAAGCATGGGGTTCCTTCAGGTGACGCCAGTCAGCCAGCTGGAGCTGTGAGTACACGTGGTAACTGGTCTACTGACAAGCCACAGTTCACATTTTGCTTACAGCATGATCATCCAGCAATTGCAAGTAGCAAACCAGTACAGCCAATATTTAGTTGCTCCTTCACAGACAGAAGGACGGGAAGCTTAAATTTCTTAATAATTTATCATAAATATTGCACTCTGCCCTTGCACAGTGCAGAGTAAACTTGCTTGTAATTCATGCTGGTGTCAGTTCAGTGTCTCTACTTCATTGTAAACTTACATTAGAAATCCTTTCCTTGAAATGATTCCAGGTTTGTTATGCATTATTAACAGACACACTAATACTGAGTGAGCTTATAGTGATTTGTTATACCAGATTCTAGAAACCTGTCATGAGACCACAATTTACTAGTGTTATCTCAACACCTTGTGCAGAGATGCAAGGATGGTTTGGTGACATATCATCCTTGACACATGACACATAGAGTGCATGCTTCAATCAACACGCCGTGCCTCTGGGCAGCGTGGTGCTGCAGCCTCTGCAGGGGAATGCCACTGCCTGTGAAACCTCCTCCTTTGCAACTAGTGGTGATGGCAGTGCTGTGGGGACTGCAGGAAGCAAAGAGCCTAACCTGATATTCAGGAATTAAATACATCAAAATACAACAAGTTTTCTGCAATATTGTTGATGCTTTATTGTTTGCAGAAATGTCTAAGCAAATCAGAACGTGCTGATGTTTTAATTATTCAGCAAGTGGCTTGAGAAATACTAACTGTAGTAGCTCTGTTAGGACTAGGACCAAGATAAGCTCATTATGATTTGCTTCATTTCATCTTAATTCTGCAGTAACTCACCCTGTTTACTTGAATTCTGGTTGTCCTGATTAACTTGAGCACAGTATGCCCATGTCATAATTCAAAATAAGTGGTGGTGATGAGAAAATGCCAACACAGTGATGTTATAATCTGTAAAATTATGCAAGATGTGGAAAAAATATATATATTATTATCTGTCTCTAAGCAGTGGGGCCAGGATGTATTCTCATAAGCAGTAGCTCAACCTGGCTTTGCTGCAAGCAGAATCTGCCCTTAGCTGTCCGTTAACAAAGAAGCAGCTTGTTTCATCTCCGCCCCACACTGACATCTCTCTTGCAGGAAGAAGGACATTCTGGTCATCAGTTGAGCAGAAGATACTAATGGAGGTGCTTCTTCATGCAAGCAAGACTGCAAGCCTGAGCTCCCTTCCATGTGATGAGAAGATAATGCATGATAGCAATGAGAATGTGTTGCTGTCATGAACTAAGTGCTGACTTTTGGCCATACCAATGATAACAAAAGGTTACAGAAATGCTGAAACTCAAAAATATAAACACAAATACCAGACCTCCAGCCCTCCCATAGGGCATTTCTAATTGTCAAGTGAAGGGATGGGAATTGCTGTGATAAATGTCATGTATCTTATAGTTTGTTACACAACAGTGGTGGGGGAAAAGGGAAGGTACAGAAAGGAGAAAGCTGGAACTACTCATATCTACTTGGTAACAATAACATGCCTTTTGATTAGAAGTGTGTTTTAAGCATATTATTTGAATGTGTAAAGGGTTATGTTGGTCCTGAAAATACCTGATGGCCATCATGTTGCTACAGAGGCATTCTGCCCACCAACACTTGGCCACTATGACATTGCCATCGGGTTCAACAACAAGCAGGGCAAGACCAGGCAGGCAGGGTGGGACTAACCATGCTCTGGGAGCTATACCTCCACAGCATGATCATGCAGCATTTTTACATATGATGGATGTGGTAAATGACAGCTGTTATGCTAACACTGCACTCTACTGTATACCTGGCACAAGAGTTAACATGAGCCAGCACCAAGACTTGCAGTGTCACGGGTGGTGGGTATGCACCCTTCAAAGCCTCCTGTACTGTGGGAACTTTCAATGGTTTAACCTAAAACAAGTTTCATGCTGAGAAAAATGCTGTGCAAGCACTTGGTTTCAGTTTAAACACCATTTACTTTAAAGTCACCTCTGGGGATGGAAGGATGCTTTTTTTTTTTTTTTTTTTTTTTTTTTTTTTTTTTAATCAAAATGAGTGAAACCAAATGAAAGGTGTCTGCCTACAAGCAGTGCACAGGAGTAATTATGGTCCTTGCAGTGGAACTCAAGCAAATATTTCTGTGGCAGTTTCTGAATTTTGCAGAGCATTTGTCTGCCTTTACCCCTGCCGGCACCACAGAGATGGGGCACTTCAGCCTAAGAGCAGCTACGGGTGCTGCTGCACCAAACCCCTACAGCCAGTCATTGGGCCACTTGTGACTGTGGAAACAGCATTTTTTTGTCCATGTGTCAATGTGGTCAGAGGTGAGTCTCAGACATACTGTGACATAACAGCACGTTCTTCCTCTAGGGCAAGAGCTGCAGCTGAATTCATCAGTAGGAATGGGATGTGAGGGACTTCCTCAGGTGGACTGTGCTGGGCATTCACTTCCAAGTGGGATACCACATTGGGTGCTAACGATGCCATTGACACCTACTCCCCCTCTAACCTGATCACCTCTTCACAGATCCAGCTGGCCCTTTGAAGATATATCCTCACCCAGTGTTAACCCCAGCTTGCTTTTCTCCCTGCTTCTTGGTTCATGGTGGCACAAGCCAGAGCTCCTGGCTGGGTCTGTGCAGGGGACATTGGTCTGAGGAGGGACAGAAGAGAGCTCTGGGGCATCTGGTACTTTAGGCTGAGGAAGAGCACTCATTTGGAGGGTTTGGTGCTGTAAAGCAGGTGATGTGGCTGAGCTTTTACTGGGAGGTGCCAGGCTGCATAGAACTCCTCTGGGCAGGGGCAAGAAAGATGTCCCTCAGCGGGTACTGGGGTATCACAAAAGCAGCTGGTTAGGTGAGAAGATATCTCATCTCTCATCTATTTCTCACTGGAAGCAGAAAGCGCAGAAGCCAAGTCTGTAATTTCCCAGCTGGACGTCTTTTTTATAGGACCTCTTTCTTCCATGAAAAGGAGGAGATGCCTCCATACCTATCCTCTGGCACTTATAACTGCTTTGTAACAGACAAAGTAAGCAGCTGGAGTGAACCTGGGCCCTCAGTAAAACAAGCTTGGTTTCAGGAAGTCAAAAGAGTTTTGTGATCTCCTGCCTCTGTCCCACAGCATTACTGTGGGGAGGAGAGCAGAGCACAGCCATCCTGCTGCCTTCTGAAGGCATCTGGCAGTTTGTGCAAGCATAGCCAGGTCTCCAGCATCCCTGTCTCTTCTTCTAGGTGTCAATTTCTATCAGACACCTGGAAATCCTGGACACATTTCCAAGAAGACAGGCACAGTCATTTGATCGATTGTTGTTCTGGTTCTTGCTCACAGGTATAAAACCCACTTGCATTCATATCTCTTCTTCACCCTGCAAATAGCAAAGCAGAGATGGTGACCAATGGAGCCACTAAAGCAGGAAAGGTCACGTACAAAGTTGTTCACTTAACTCCAAAGGTCTTTACTCTCTCAGTTACAGGCCCTGACTGCCAATCTTCAGTTTGGGTATCTTTAAATTTAATCTGTCTATATTCCTTTTGCATAGCTCTTGGGCAAAAAAGTTTGGCTCTGTAAAACAATATTGCCAAGCTGCTGCATGAGGAATGAGCCACACATAGAAGATATGTAAGTACACGCTCGTGAAAAAATCAACAAACACTTCCCTCATATGTGATGATGCCCTTTCCATGTCTAGTGTTGTCTTAGCTTCATTTTCATTACTTCACACATAAAAACATAAGTTAAAGGATGTGCAGAATGTCACACAGTGAAGTAAAATTATTGGCTGATCTAAGAACTTCCACCTCAAGCAGAAGACTTACCTTCTAAACTTTGACTCTGTGTCAGAACCAATTACTTTAATGTAGATTTTTAAAAATATATATAGTAGCATCTTAAGACTTTTTCAATATATTTAAACTTGTTCTACAATATATATAGTAATTGTTTTTCAGTGCGGTCCAAAATGCATGAAAGATTCTAAAGATAGAGGAGTTTTCACTGATGGCAACTTTTAAAAAATAGAAGATAGATAGAAGTTAGATGATGGATAGCTAGATAGATAGAAGTTAGATAGATAGAAGTTAGATGATGGAGATAAAAGGCCATGAAATAGATATTAAGGCCATGAAGTAGGTGAAGTAGATATTTTTACTCTAGCATTAGAGAAGACTTTTAGCTTCTAAATATGCAGAGGCACTATATCAACTATAACAAACGTGTGCCGGTGATGCATCCAACAGCACTTAATTATCAGTTCTACAGGAAAATTAGGTGAGAAAATTACTTGTCTTTTTATATTTATTTTATTTATAAAAACCCAAAGATGATGACAATTCTCTCACTACAGCATGTTAGACATAGATGGCTTGCCTGTCTTATTTTTCTCCCTTGGTGATGCAGATTGATAAATTCCTGCAGTGTGCTCAGTTTAATTTGTTACTCTTTTACAAATCCATACTGTGTAATTTTAAAGATAGCTGTCTTCAAAATTGGTAGACATTAAGCAGTTCCATTTTTTATGGTGTCGTAGATCAGAAATGTTTAGGATGGAAGTAAAGAAACCAATCAAACCAATCTGGTCCACTACCTTGACCTTCTTTGCAATGTGAGGTTCATAGTCATATGTTGATATTTGTATGTCCTTTTTGCTTTCCTCCTCTGTAAATTAATTGGGGCATTAAACAAAATCAAAACATGAAAATTTTTGCAGATGAACAGATGTCAGCTAAAAGATATTGAAAGCTGTTGTGCTGCCAAAAGTGGCTTGTTCCTAAAGGAACTTCAGAAGGGAAGACTTGTTCTATTTGTTTTGTGTCTACAAATGTAACATAACGGCAATGGAAGAAGTGTCTCAGCCTAGAAAATACCAAAGCAGGCAGGGGTGATTCCACACACAGTTTCTTTTCGTACTGAACTTGGTTTCTATGTGCAGAGGGAGTGGGGATGGCATAGGGAACAACTGAAGTAGCCATTGCTGATGAAAGAAATGTTTGCCAAATACTGTCCTATGCTCAAATAAGGTATCTGAGAGAGCAACAACAGCTACCATGGTGTGTGTTTCATTTCCCTCACCCTGGGGTATCCCAGGCATAACAATGCTCCATGGAAAAGAAAAGAAAAAAAGGAAAGAGATAAGGAAGGCTAAAAAGTAAGACAAGAAATTAGTCTTTGAATGTGAAGATAAAAAAATAAATTATCAGGAACTAAACTTGTTTTAATTTTCTCACTGGTACTGCAGGGTTCTGGCATGCATCTGTCAACATGGCTGACGTAGCTACACAGGAATATCATGATGGGAGAAGTCTTGGGTAGAAAAATCTTACTGCATACATATGATGAAAGAGAAGGGAAAGGCAATGTTGGAAGAGGACAACCTGTTCCCAGCAGTCAGCAAAGTCTCCAGTCATTTTACAGCAGTGGCAGCTGCCTCTTTCTCAGAGGTAAGGCGGGAGTGCCCCTGGGAGCATGGCATTTCAAGGAGAACAGATCACAGGTGATGTCCTTTTGAGGTCAGATTTGGTTGTCCCTCATGTAAAATACGAACAGTAATGGATAAGCAGGAGTATGACATTCACAGGGAGGAAGCTGAAGTAGTTGGTACATCAATTAGAAGGAACATGTCAATTTGTGCTTGATTTCCATCAGGTGCCAACCCATTAAGAGAATATCTGGTGAATTAAGACTGGAAAAGGTGAGAAAGAGGGAGAGGGGAAAATCTGGCTGGGGAGGAAGCAGAAGGAAAGCAAGCATAGCCTGCCACAGCGGCCTCCTTCCCATCAGCCTTCTAGGCAGTTGGGCAGGCTTTCTCATGTGCCAGGCTGCTGTTCCTTGTGGGGACATCTGGTATCCCATCCAGCAGTAGGGTCCTTTCCAGCTAGACTCCTTCCTCTGGCTCAGGGACATACCAGGCCACATGCAACACACTGAGACTTTAATAAGTGCTCTGTATAGCACTGGTGCAGGTGGGCAAGACAATGGCATGGGAACACCTGTGCACACATCTGCTTCTGCTATAGCAGTAAGCTGCTGCTTCACATGGCACATTCCAGTATGTGGAGAAGATCATGGATGGAAAGGGGCTGGTGCATAGTGAGCAGCCAAGAAAGGCAGGTGTGAGACAGATAATTCCAGGTGCAGGTACGTTCATTTTCTTCTGTTTTTTTTCTTGATAATCTGATAATAAACATGCAATCAGGGATGTAGGTAGCTGCTGGATTTGGTATTGGCACTAGGGCTGGCACGTCCAGCCGATTTTCCTATTGTCTAGGAGTGTGCATGCCATTACAGCCAAGGAAATCATGCTTTCTTGGGACTCAGTTTGAACAGTGTCTAATAAAAGGCCTGATGAAGAGAAACTTCTGCATGATTTATTTTCTCCTGGGAAATTAACCACTGTATACCACAGCACACATGGCATATGGCTGCCTGTCCATGGGAGCACTGCATCCAACTTCTGATTCAGCAAAATATTGGAAGTGGTGTTATGATAAACTGGGCTTAAACAGAGGTATTAAGTTTGATATGGGCTTAACCAGTCATTTTTGCGTAGATGAATGTAAAACATGAAGATTTATATTGTGACTCAGAGCTAGATTTTTCTCATACAAGCAATGGATTAAAAGTGAACAGCTACTGAGTCTGATTGCCAGACTAATTTGGTTTATTTTCTGTGTGTATTATGCTGTCTCTTCGCCTTCTGAATATTATATGAAAATAAGAAAATGGAGGCGTAGAATAGAATTATGGAATGGCTTGGGGACTTTGAAGTCCATCTGGTTCCAGCCCCCTTGCTATGGACAGGGTTGCCTCCCACCACATCATGCTCAGGGCTTCATCCAACCTGGCCTTGAACTCATCCAGGGATGGAGCATCCATAGCTTCTCAGAGTAACCTGTTCCAGTACCTCACCACCCTTAAACAATTTCTCTTTACTGTCTAACCCAAATTCCCCTCTTTCACTATAAACTCATTTCCCCTTGTCCTATCATTATCAGACAATGTAAAAAGTTGGTCCCCTTCCTGATTATAAGCTCCCCTTGAGTAATAGAAGGCCACAAGGAGGTCTCCCCAAAGTCTTCTCTTCTCCAGTTTGAATAAGTCCAACTTCCCCAG
Source organism: Lagopus leucura (assembly GCF_019238085.1). Taxonomy (NCBI): domain Eukaryota; kingdom Metazoa; phylum Chordata; class Aves; order Galliformes; family Phasianidae; genus Lagopus; species Lagopus leucura. The sequence continues at coordinate 13,204,522 of NW_024962334.1, forward strand.
CCTGTCTTCACAGGAGAGGTGCTCCAGCTCTCTGATCATTTCAGCAGGCATCCTCTGGACCTGCTCCAACAGCTCCAAGCCTTTCTGTGCTGAGAGCCCCAGGTTTGGATGCAGTACTGCAGATGGGACATCATAAAGGCAGAACAGAGGGGGACAATCACCTCCCTCACCCTGCTGGCCACCCTCTGTTGATGCAGCCCAGGATACTGTTGGCCTTCTGGGCTAAAAGCACACACTGCTGGCTCATCCCCAGGTTTTCATCACCAGGAGCCTGAGGTCCTTCTCAGCAGGGCTGCTCTCAAGGAGTTCTCCCAGTCTGCATTCATATCTGGGATTGCCCTGGTCCAAGTGCAACACCATGCATTTGGCCTTGTAGTACATCATAAAATATCATACAATCCGCATAGTGCAGAGTATTCTGTCTATTTTATTTATTATTGCTGTTACTATTTTATTCTGCTCTGTTCACTGGAGACAATAGCTATATTCTTTGCAGTGGACAGTTAAGGGTTGTCAAATAATTGAATGGACTTCTTTTCATGTCTGATCATTTACAGATTTGTTTATGCTCTAATGTTCAAGTGTTCCTGCCTGATATATCTTGTCTGGGAAAGAAAATACTCACACCAGCCACCACCACATTAGTGTAAGTTCTTTTCTCAAGTTAATGATATGTTGTAACAGAAAACCTAGAGCAAGATTTAAGTTTAAGATTAAGATTTAAGCTAAACTGGGTGGTTTTACATGATTTGCAAAAATCATTTAAAGCTGAACAAAACAAACCTGAAGTGATATGTAATTTTTCTAAATAATGGTGCTTCTAGAACACAGATGTTTTGTTGGGTGTTGTTCTCAGACTCCATGTTTCTTCTGGAGGTTCAGAAATTGGTATGCAAATACCCAGTCCCCTTTTGTATTAACCTCATTAAGGTCAATAAGCATTTCACTTTAAACAGTAATGCTCCAAGATGGGAGAGTTCAAAATCTGGTTTGCTTATTTCTTTCAGAATTTGAGGATCCCTATTACCTTGTGAAGAAACAGCATGTAAATCCATCTTACCAGAAGCTATTGCACTCTATGAAGTGGTACAGTTAGCGTTCATTTATATTCTCTCTTAATTTTGCACCAAGTTCAAATGCAGTCTCCTAAATTCACATACTCATGCTAGCTTCCAGTATTTACAATAATTTTCTTTTTTTCTAAGGATTTCTTTTTTCTTCTGCACAGAAAACTTTGCAGAGACACATCATGGGGTGGGCCATCACCAACCTCTTCTTTGGTACTGAACAAAAAGGAAGAATCGCAGGATGAGAATTTTGGTAAGCTGGAGAGCAGACCTCTGGAAGGGTTTGTTCTGGTCTTACTCATAAGTGGACCCTTCCTGTCACCCATTTATAAATGTTTTGAGTCATTAATGCCATATTTTGTTTCTGTAATGATAGTCTGAGAGTTGGTGGAAACCCTTCAAATACCAAGATCATCTTGCTGGGAGAGGCAGAGTGGTGCATTTGTTTTTGCTAAATTAGCATTCAAAATCACCAGATTTGATGGGAATTCCTTCTCTGATGTTAAAGTGTACTGAAGCTTCATGTAGTTTTGGTGGCTCTCCAGAAAAGTTTTCAGTTTGTTTCTTGATATGTTCCAGTTAGGTTTGCAGTAAGATGGTGGTGGTGGATCTTTTAATATACATGCTGAAAGGAAGACCAAAGGATTGTAATGCTAGAACTGAAACAGAAAATTAAGGTTTGTGCAAGGTTTGAAAATTAGAAATATATTTCTGCTTCCAAGGAAGAAGCATGGCCTGCTAGGTAGAGCAGAAACAAAGCCAGGGCAGATTTCTGGATTTTATTGCTGGCTTTGTTATTGGCTGCAGTGAGACTTTATTTGTGCTCCCACTTCCTGTTTTCAAGATGAGGGCTATACTTGCTAAAAAGGGTGAAAAACAGTGGCTCTGCAAGAGCTTTGTCTGATAGGCAGAAAAATACAGTGATGTCTTCTATCGCTCAGCAAGCTGTAACTAGCCTTTAAAAGTAACTCAGTTGAAGTGGTAAATGCCTATATTAAAGAAATAAACAAGTTTTAAGCAAATTCTTAACAACAGCCTTTAAACATTTTGGGACACATCCCACCACTCGTTTTTAATCCAGAATTCTTTTTCTTGCTGTTTGAGAAAGAGTTTAACAGTCAAAACTTGAGGGAAAAAGCTTCAATATGTTTGTTAGCCTCTCTAAAGTAAGTATCAACTTTTCACCTTTATGTGGCATATGATATGTTGATGCTTCTTCATTGCAAGGAAAGTTGGCTATGTGCAGACAGAACTTTATTTCATGTTTGTGACAAAATCTGAACATGAATTATATGACAGGAAAATGGAGTTTAAATTTTGGGGGCTTCTTAAATTTAAGGGGCATCTACAGGAGGAATAATCTTCCAAAGAACAGGGGAATGTTGCCTAGGACAACATTAATGAACTAGCAGAAAGAAAAATATGATTTTGCGTATGATATTTCAGAAAATAATTCGTTGTATGGGACTTTCTCCAATTTGTAGTCGCTGGGAAAACTTTCTCTGGAGTCAATTGACGATTGACTAGCACCATGAAACGGACTTTTTTGACAGGAAGTAAGTGTCAAATGCTGGCATTTTGCAATTGTTCACTTTCCCAGCTGCAAATGACATTGCAAGACTAGAAGATCTAAGCCCTATGAATCTGAACAAGTGTGACCATAATGCCTCACTGGGGCTGTTTGGCTCTGGCCTAAGGTAAGGGTTGCACTGACATGATGCAGGGGATTTAAACCTCAGATAAAAATAAGCTGTGTGTGCACACTGCTGGATCAGTTCAAAGGTCCATCTCTCCTCTCTGGAAGTGGCATACATGCCAGGTGACATACAAGGGCCCCCTACATTACAGGAATATGCTTGGCAGCCCCATCGGATGGATTTTACCTGAGTTGTTCCAGGCCATCTTTCATGTCCCCAGCTTTTTCTCACAGTGCACTATCACCATTTCCACAATTATCACAGTTATTGTCCTTCTGCAAGTGAACAGTGAAGCAGTTGAGTTTGTGAGACAATGTTAAATATAACAATATTTTTTTCTTGCACTGTCTAATCTCATACCTGCTTCTTTTCTATTTTCTGTCACACTCTTATTGATGCAGCTGTAGCAATGTGGTGATCACAAATTTCAGGAGTGTCAGAGAGAAATTTTCATGTGCAATTACATACACTTCTTTTATTTCCACATATTGGCAGGAAATAAAAAAAGTATATTCCTATTACTAGCAGCTGATTACAGTTTCCTTATTCTTTTACTGCTAAAATAATTGCAGAGTTGGAAGAGCTGCACCTCTGTCTTGAAGAGAAAAAACAAGCTTTGGAAATGATGCTTTGTGCCTGTGCAGGTGAGTTTGCTCTTTTGCAAGGTTTATTTTTCAGATCACAGGAAAGGGATTTGAGTGCTAGAATTGTCTGATTCCATGAGAACATCTTCATTTGAAAGGATATCAAGGGCTGCCTGTTAATCCACAGGCTAAAACTTAAGTAAGCAGAGGCTAATGTCTCTTTACTGGTTTAATTAACGACAATTACTTGTCTAAAGATAAGGTATTTCCAGTTAAAAGCCATTCCCTTCAACTCCAGATCAGCTGAGAATAGTTCAAATTAGTTTTAGGGTAGGGTCAAAGACCAGAATTTTAGGGGTTTGAAGTTTTTTAACTGAGCGGATCAACACATATCTGCCAAGGCAGAATCCACATCTCCTTGCAAAGAGGCAGGCCGGCATTTCCATCTGCATGAGAGAGGATTGTTTGGGGGTTTTAAACAAACGACTTAATGGAGTGCCACCGAGGCACACATCTGTCCGCTGGGTATCTGGAGTCTGATCAGCCTCTGTAGTTCATTTCAGTGTCATCGGCAGGGGCATGGAGCTGGAGCAAGCCAAATATAGCATGTTACGGACCTGTACAAGATTTAGAAAACAAGTGGAAATGTGTAGGAAAAAGAACAGAAGACAGAATGAAACCAAGAGCATTTTTGTGCTCTTCTGCTGTGAGCTTTCTGCTCGGCAGAAGCACAGTCCTTTGACTGAAGCTGGAGCTGGCGGTGCTTATGGGTCTGCCTTGCACAGCTTCTGGAAATCACTGGTGGGTAGAAGGGGAAGGACTCACTTCATAAAAGTGAACATATTCCATCTGGTTGGACGGATCCCACAGAGAGCAGGCAGTCCACCCTAGCTGATCTGTGGGGTGAATTTGTGACACATAGCCACAGAGGGATTGAAGGGACCAAGATTATGTAGCTCTGTGCTTCAGCTGCACCAGAGAGCTCCCCTCCTTCCTGAGGTCTGCAGGATCTAAGTCTTGTGGCTGCATCTACAACCACACAAGTTAGGGAGATGGGAACCTAATCGCCTTCCTGACCTGCTCTGGTGGGCCATGTTTCTAAAGGTTTGTGCCTGCTGCAGCAGGTTTTTCTGGAGACATTTCTTCAAGAGACAGTGTCAAAACCTGGAGTAAAGCTCCTGCTGATCAGAATAGCTGTGGACCAAGCAGAGCAATGATGCCCTCATGACTCTTTCACCCTGAGCTTGTGCTAACTCTGGCTCTGGATTACTGGCTCGCCAAGAGTCCAGAGTAAAGGCTCACCCCACTTTTTGCTAGAGACTTGGGCCCAGAGCTTGGAAGCTCCTGAGACAGTTAGTTTCCATCACCTTAGTGTTTGGATGAAATGGTTTTGAAGTCTGATGTGTGTGCTGCCTAGGAGGTGAGGAAAGAGGTTCTACCATGACACAGGCCTTCATGACAACAAGGTCAGGGCTTGCAGGGCTACAAGGCATTTTTCCATGTCTTACAGAAGTGAGAGGAATGCATAGGTTGGTGTTGGTAAGACGGAGTCTTTAATATCACATCCATCATTCAGCTGGCCAGCCACTGCTCCCTGAGGTTCTGTTTGATCAAAGGAGAAAAAAAAGAGTTCCTATTGCATTTATAGTCATGCTTCCATCCTATGTCAAGGCCACTGAAGTCCATCAGATGTGAGCATGTGAGAATATGGGTTCTGTTTCATTGATGCTTCACTTCAGTGTCTTTGTCTGGACAAAAATCTGCTCAGAGCACAGCAAACTATGCACTCTGTACCCCGAGTGCCAGGGAAACACACTCCAGGCTGGCAGCATTGCCTATTCCCAGCGCACATGGTCCCAGAGAAATATCTGGGGAATCAAGAACCTGAAGGCTTTTGACTTGTGCCTTTGTGCCTTTTCCTGAACACATTTTTTTACAATGTAGAAGCTTAAAAAAAAAAAAAGGCACAACAGAAGTTTCTTTCTTTTTTCTACCTCAGGCTGGAAAAACACTTAAATGTCTGTACCTCTTTTTTCCCAGCTGCACTGGGCAAAGCCACCCCCACATGCCCACAAGTGAAAAGGGCACAATGCAGTTCTGTGGCCACCTTCTCCTATCACCAGCAGCCCAGAGTTATCTCAGGTTGAATTCAGTCCCTGAGTGCAAATTGCAGGGATTGTGCCAGGGGTGCTGGAAGGGCTGTGACCCAGATTTATGCACAGAAGTGAATTTGCAACATGAGTGGGCAAGGGGACTCCAACGTGTGTGGTAGAAGGAGAGGAACCTCCTTCCCTTCTTATTCCTATTGAGCTTGACTGTGGTCTAATGCTGTTAAGCAAAGGCCAGGCACTGGGCAGGGAAGCAGCGGCTGAATACTCTAACAAGTGGCTTGTTAGTGAGGAATGTCCTGCAGTAAGTATGGAGCAGCCTTGTCACTTCTCAGCCAACTCTCTGAGGACATTGAGGACGGAGGACAAAATGAGTGCAGCCCTCCTGGGCCTCCCCTTAAGAGTTTAAAAGCAAAATATTGATTTTGAGTTACCCTGCTTCAACTCAGCTTCACTCTCCTGATATTTTTATTCCCTTGTAGATTTCTGACTCCATTTGTTTTTTAAAGAAATCGCTGGTGAAGTCGTGGTGTGTCCATGTAACATTCCTGCGCCTAAAAATATGGTCAATTGACACCTTGAAGGTTTCCAGGCAACTCTAACCATTTGTGACATCTTTAGCTGCATCTCCAGTATGTTCAAAACAGATGAAGTGAATGAATTGATTTTAGCTGTATAAAACCCTTGACGAAAATCTCTTTGTGGCCATCAAAGCCACAGTAAGTAAGTCTCTTGATGATTTGTGGAGTATTTGCTTATGCCATGAATTTGATCTTTCCCACCTCTCCACTTGTTTTTCAGCAAGCTTTGCTGTGGGCTCCCCACTCCTGAAAGCACTGCAGCTTCCTTCCCCTGGGCCAGGGCACGAGCCAGAGAGAAATGATGCTGTGCCTTGCCTACCGCTGTAGCATCACCAGCTCAGACCTGAAACTGTGCATATACCATAAGGTACCATCCCAACAGCAGAAAATAAGCACTTCACTAGTTGTTTTTAATCACTGCGACACCCAGTTTGCTGCATGAAATCAGGATTGCAAAAGTCGAAGTCAAAATGGTTCTTTGACGGGCTTAAGGAGACAGCTAAAACAACAAAACCTTTCCCTCTCTCCCCAGAAAACATTTGGACGTTCGCATGTAGTGAGATGTGCAATAGGCTACGAATAAATTAAGTGCAGAATCTCAGCTCCTTTAATGAAATAATCTGCTAAACTGATGTTTGTATGTAGTTCAAAGAAAACCCTTTTGAAGACATATGGCCTTTTCATTGTGTTCCATTTTGGCTCGAGTTTCATAGTACTAATAAAATAAACTGCTGATGAACCTGATTACTTTGGTTTTTTTCAAGGTTCCTCTGAGTATTTCTAACCTTAAAAATTCAGGCTTGTCCAAGCACAGAACTTGGTGTCTTGGTTTCTTCCCCTTGACAAAAAATGGAGGACTGAAGCAGAGGTGGGATTATGCTGAATGCACCACTGATAGGGCTGAAGTGCTGATCGTACCATATTGCAGAAATGTAAGATATTCTTGGTTGATCTGGGAAAGACTCACTGAACCCAAGCGAAACAGCAAATGATTTTGCTGGAAGCAAGGGAAGAGTAAGCAAAGTGTGAGCAGCGAAGTCTGGTTTGGCTAAGTCTTTGACACACATGAAGAGCTGTGCCCACACCTGGTGCCCTAGCCTGACTAAACTGGTAATAACCACCTGATACCTGTAATCTGGCTTGTCTGCATGCAAGTCATGAGATTCTTTCAGTCACTACAGTGTCTAGCCCAGTGTTTCTCATTGAACAAGAGCATTTTTTGGAAAAAAAAAAAAAAAAAAAAAAAGCATCAAATCTGAAGATAAAGTGACAGAAAGACAAGTAAGCTGATCTTCTAATAAGCTGCATGGATGGATTGCTACTTTAGGCAGAAACTGGTCAGCGTCATCTTCTTTGGGGACTTTGTTTTTTGAGGAAAAGCAAACAGAACAGCCAAACTCCTTCCCAACTCTAATTTCGTTATTGAAGAACATGAAGTTGGTCATATTTAGCAAATTAAATATGGGACCCATTTCTTTCAGTGCTGCCTCATTTATTTGCCATGTGCAAGCATGGTAATATATATGTAGAAACATTCTGCTCAATTGCAAATCACTGTGGAAGCTGAGGGAGATAAATACTCAGCCCCTCCAAGACTTCTGTTGTCTAAAAACAGCAGTACAGAATAGTAAGGTGGGTAGAGTACTTCTTTTCCCTAGAAGTCCTTCTTTGATATCTTTTGAATGATGTGACTCTAAAGCTAAGAACATAATCTATAGAAACTGAAACACACATGTTATATAGGCAGTGATGCCAACATGAAAAGCCACCTTCTTTTCCTTGCACGTGTTGCTGACACTGCTTAAATGACTACAGTCATTTCAGGCCAGATTGGATGAAGACTGGAAGCATGATACAGTGGGTGACAGCAGCCCATGGCAGTGGGTTGGAACGAGATGGTTTTTATGGTTACTCCCAATTCCAAGACATTGTATGTTTTTATGGTCCTGAGTGCATAGACATGGCTGCATGACCTTGGTGCACAACAGCCCACTGCTGAGGGACAGATAACTGAATGAACCTTCTTATGTGCATTGGGAACAGGAAGAACAGCAGCTGCACGTGGATGCAGCTTCTGATTTATCCTGCATTGCAGATGGGAGACCTGATTCCCACAGCGTGGTGGCACTGCGTCAGGACAGAGAAGACCTGGCACTGATTTTAGTGAGAGGGAGAGCAAAATGTGACATGGTGGCAGTGGGGGTGCAGTGCTGCTGCAGCTGGGGCACAGAGTGCAGCAGCATCCCTGAAAGCCAGGCTCCTCCTGCCCTGTTGCCCACAGGACCAAGAGATGCAGCATTCTGCCCTTCCTTCCTATCTGTTTCCTGCAGGGCTGCTTCAGCTAGCAGAAAAAAATCATCATCTGATTGCCTCAGCTTACACAGCACAAGCTTGTTTTAAAAAAGCTGTGATCATGTCAGCAAGCACGGCCTGTCTCCAGCCTCCTGCCAAAAGCAAAGCACACCCCATGCTGACTGCCCACAGAGGTAACCCAGAGGAGGTGTGGCCTGGGGTCCAGCCTGCCCAGCTCCCTCACAACCTGAGCTGGCAGGTCTGGGGCTGCTATGGGGATGTGTCCAAGAAACAGCCACCTCAGCCCAACACAATGGGGCTGGCAGGGTTTGGGAGCAAATCTGGAGTGCTGCTGGGGCTGTTGAGGGGCTGCTTTCAAACTGTGACAACTAACTTTTGAAGCTTTTCTCTCTTTGAGCAAGCTGAAGGCAGCCCAGGCAGATTTGCTACTTTCTGCCCTTTGTGCTGGTACCAGGAAAGGGGGAAGATGGATGGGGTCAGGGAGCACATGTCCACAGGAGATTTCCTCCCTGTATCCCCCCGTGAGGAGCAACTGAGGTTCCCGTGAGGGTGAGGAGGAGGCCAAAGAGCGGCTGCTTCTCCTCGTCACTGGATTTCTAGCAGGAAATCTGTTGGGACATTCTCAGCGCAGCTTTTATCTCTGACTCGCTCCCCACTGAGAGCAAATGATGAGGCCACAAACCCTCCTGCACAGTGCTTCAGTGGTCTGCCAGTGTTTTTTGTCCTGTGGGCAGGCTCCTGGGACATCTCTCCCACCAGCCACTGAGGCTTTCCATCAGACCTGGTCCAGCCATGCCCTACTCAGCCTGAGCAGCCCACAGATCAGCCCAAACTAGGGCAAAAAGCAGGTCGAGGAGGGCACACCCTTGGTAAGAACCAGGTTTAATGAAGTCACAGCAAAACTCTCGGCTAACTCGCCCTGCCTATGAAGATACACATTTCCGCAGGCTGTGAAATGTGTAATGTGAAAAAATGGTTGACAAAGTAATTTCAGCTCTGGCTGTGGTTTTCCTAGTCAGACACGAACATGGTCAGTAGCCCAACCCTTTGCTCCCCAGACGTGACAGCTGCTCAAAAGCTTTCTTTATTCTGAAAAGAAAAAAAATATTCCAAGCCTTCAATTTAAATACACAGAAATCCAAATGGGAGAAGTGTTAATTTGAATTTACACATAAGATATCATATCCTGTAGGGGATAAGGAGAAGATCAGAAAATAAAACCTGTATTTGCTTTTCCTGAATAAATTATATGATCAAGTTAAAAAAAAAAAAAAAAAAAAAAAGAAAAAGAAAAAAGAAAAAAAAAGAAAAAGCTCTATTCCAAGTGCAATCACTTTTTCTGAAAACATAGCCTGCATAGACATGAATGAGGTGTTCAGTAAGCTCTGTCCATGCTCTAGTGCGAAGAAGGAAAAAAATCACTTTGGTAGCTGAGCCAAGTGAGATAGCCAAACTCAACCTGAGAATGTTTCTGCAGATATCCACTGGGATGTAACACGCCCAGTTTTCAGTATGATGCATGTTCAACTGCAAAGCATCAGCATCTGCAGCAGAAGCCTCTTGGTAGAGCTGGTGAAAGCAGAGCAGAGCTATAACAGGAAATGGCAAACGGGTGGCTGCTTGGGTCCTGTAGCACAGCTTGCGGCCTTCAGCTAGGCTGTGTCTGATGAGGATGCCAACAAAGATGGGCTGCTCCAGCCCAGAACCATTTCAGTAGATCCCACCTGAATCTGAACTTACAAGTGGAAGCCCTGCCACATCTCTGCTGGCTTCACGTGAGCCATGGCAAGGAGAGCTGCTCCCATGGCTGCTGAGAGATGTGATGGGGGTGGGGAGAAAACCTGTCATCATTTTTTTTGTGCAGTCACTAGTTTATTTTCTTGTGAATGATAGTAACAGTTCAGCCTACAAAGCTGATGTAGTTGTGAAACTTTTTTTCAGCTGTCAGTGTTCAAATGCCCCTGCATGGATATTTTAAAGCAGTCTGCTTTAACAGCGGTGTGACTATACCTAATGCCCTTACATAATTATTTCTTTAACTTGTTTTTTTCAATAGTTTTATTACTCTGAAGATTCTTTTAAAGCTTGTTGTTGCAATCATTGTTTCCACTTCTCATCTTTGTAACTGTTCTCAAGATTTATAAAGTCAGAATTTCCCAAAGCAAGATGCTTCTGCAAGTCATCTATTCAGTCAGGATGTAACAGATGCCTCCTGTCACTAGCTGAATGAATAGACAGGGCAAACTTCAGCTGAATGTCAATGCCCAGATTCCACATATTTTCAGAGGAATAAGAAGCTTCTGGCAAATTCATATCCACTTGGGATGAATGGATGGGTAACAGGTTTGCAATATAAGGACTATTCTGGCACAGCCATCACTCAGAGTTCAGGCACACATGCCTACTACTGGTGTTTACAAGATGTTTGCAAGACTGTGGCCTTAGAAAGGCTGTAGCAGACTGTGTGGGTTCATGAGTTACCTTGTTCTTCTCTCGCATGTCTTGGCCTCTACAGTACAGATATGAGAACCTGGGATCTGGGCTGAGGGTGTGTAGTTTAAGAGGATTCTGACTATTAGGAAGATCCCATCAATGGCTGGGATGGATCAACTGAAGTTTTGCTGGCCACCACTGGGAATAAGAGTGAAGAAAAGGGCATGGCCCAAAGCAAAACCCAGCTAACGTGCAAACGAGCCCACCATTCTATATCTTGGCTCTATCAAATGCCACCAGGTATCACATTGGTGAGAAAGGCAGAAAAGGCAACTGGGCTCAACCTGCCACTGCCTGTTGGGATTCTGAATTGGAAAATTTCTAACTCTTGTTTTATGCAAGTAAGCATAGAGGAAGGAAGGCAGCCAAGAGCTGGTTGAGAGATGTAAGTGCTTCTGCCGTAGGTGTTTGAGGTCAGATCTGCAGAGGGAGCCGGCCTGAGCTGCATGAAGTCTGTGCTTGCTGCCCTGCTCAGCGCACCACTGCTGCCCCAGCCTCTGCCATGCAGACAGCCATGTGCAGCCAGCGTCAAGGTGCAGAGCTCTGGGGAAAATTGCCACCTGATGAGCTTACAAAGTCCCTTCCAACCTGGGGTGTTCTGTGATACCCATGAGCTGTAGATTTCATGGCCTGGTTTCATCAATGTCTGGTAGAAACACAGCTGAGACCTTTTGCTTCTTCATGCAGCAGCTTTCTGTACCTGGCACACCGTACTTGGACCTCTCTCCTTTATGTGCTTTGTATTCTTCATCCAAGCTAGGCATATCACTTTGACTCCTTCCTCCCATGGGATGGGATTTTATTGGCTTGCAGATTGCATTTGCTCTTACACAGATTTCTTGCATACAAATCAAGAAGTTGAGAGGAAGACAATGTAATGAATATGCTAAGCATGGAAAAGTGGTATATTGTTATGGTTACACTACAGTGTATTTAAGGCAGAAAAGTGAATATAAATACCCAAAAAACAGCAGTTCTGCATCAAAACATAGGAAGAAGAATGGGAGGTTGGAGAATTGAAAATTTTACTGAAAAGAAATGATTGTCTTGCCCTGAATTCCAGTTTTGCCTAACTAGGAATTTTGGCCACTGTGTGTGTGTGCATGCTGTGTATTTGTGTGCATGTGAGTGTGTGTGCATACATTGTAAATATATATATATATACACGTCAATCTGTGAAAATGCATAATTTCTTGGCTCTCATCCTAACCTTTGTGCAACTGGGTGCCGGGATCTGGATATTCAGTGTGCTTAGCAGCACTTTTTAATGAAGAGGTGTTTTCTCCCTTGGAGCTGTCATTCTCTGCCACATCACAGACTCTTTCAGACAGAAAAATAATTGGCCACTTTCTTAGAGCGTGGAATCGGAGAGCCCCGGGGACTGACGGAGTGCTCAGCGAACCGGGACGGTGCCTTGCTGTGGCGCCCACTAGTGACTCCTGCCTTGCTGTGGATGCTCCCTGTGGAGGACCTGCACTCTGGGGCTTGCCATCTGCCCAGCACCTGAATCGGGGCTGGTAGACGGTGCCATGAAATGTGACAGGCGAGATTCAAATCCCTAGAAGGAGAAAGATGAAAAGAAACGGACGATTATTTCCAGAACTGATCAGCTACTAAATGGAAATTCAGTTTGTCTTATCCTTTTTTTTTCTCTCTCTCTCTGTAAAATGCACATACTCGTTGTCCAGGGATAGTCTTCTGTGTTTGCAGAAGGCTTTTTGTGTTATTTTGCTGTAAAGATGGGATTTTGGCAGTGCTTATTCTACTTGGGGGCTCATAACATCCACTCTTCTTCTTCATCAACTACTTCCCACAGTTGTTAATTGTGAGTAAATAGGCAATGCAGTAGAATTTACCCTTAGCAACTCCCACCTACTGCACCACAGGCAGAAAAGTGGTGAAATGCATGGTCAGGCTGCCTGTGTGCCATCCTTGAGCTCCAGGTGGACTTTCAGAGTACTTTCCTGACAAAAGCATGCCCCTGCCTAACAGCAAAAAAAAAATGCACAAATACAACAAAGCTCACCCTGCCTAGCAAAGTCCAGCTCTGCTACCTGAACATCAGTTCTTGCTGCCCCGACCATTCTTGGTATGACAGTGGTGTCCCACTCCTGCTCCCAAAGGCTGACAGACGAAAGAAGGGCATCTGCCTGAGGCACTGAAGGCTCCTTCTCTTTATACTCACTCCATACCGATTGAAGGAAAAGCACAACCTTCACTTCAGTACCTGGTCCCACGTCACCAAGAGTACGTGTGTAGGAAGACAGCAGCCACCACCCCCTGGGATGGAGAGATTGCAGCCCTCATACCTTTAACATCAGGCCAGGACACTGTTTTACTCACCTGGTCGATGCACAGCTTGCCAGCCCTGTTTCAGGATGCTTATAAGGGTAACTGGAAGGTGGGATTTTATCTTGAGTAGGCTCGATAAGGTGTAAAGTAGGCAGAAATGTTGCCATGATAATATTATGTCACTGTGACCCCACCACCCTATGACATCAGGGTCTGATTACTCCTATCAGGCCACCAGCTGCTTTCTAATGGGTCTTAGTAAAGGAGGCTGTATTTTAATTCAGGCCAACACCTACCACAAAAGATCAGAAGACTTTCTTTTTTTCGACGTCCTTTTCATATTCATTACATCCATTCCTTTTCTGTCCCTTAATCCATAATAGCTCTGGACAGCAGGAGAACCAGTAACTGCCTGAAACGTGACTGGTGGAGAAAGGAAAGAGTACAGACCAAAAAAAAAAAAAAAAAAAAGAGGAAAAAAAAAAGAAGGAAGGAAGGAAGGAAGGAAGGAAGGAAGGAAGGAAGGAAGGAA